>NC_041222.1:71041814-71096380 GCF_002837175.3 Physeter macrocephalus
GGGGCGCGAACCCGGCTCCCCTGCAACGGCAGGCGGACGCGCAACCACTGCGCCACCAGGGAAGCCCCGTCCAACTTTTTAATTGCAGTATAACCCTTATACCTAAACATTACAAAGTAAGTACCAAATGTAAACTACCAGCCAATGTAACTTCTGAGTATTTACACACACTCACAAAAATACATACACAAAAACTAAATTTAACATTAACAGACTAATTTCAGCTGACTTCTAAAAAAATAACCCACTGAAAAAACTGGGTTGGGTGTCAGCTGGGTTTCTACCAAGAAAGAGATGATATACTTAAAAAGGGTTAATTGAAAAGAGTTCAATGAGGGGACTATTTACAAAGGTTTGAGCAGAGTTAAGAGATCAACATGGATAGTGAAACTTCAAGGGATGAACAATCCTGGCAAAGTCATATGTGATATCACTTAGATACAAGGAAATACATTACATCTAATCCTGAAGGGACAAAGGAGGTGGAATAGAGTTAATGGAGTCCAGTGAAAACTAGGGCCATGGACCACTAGAGAACTCTTAGGGCCATAAAGAAATGCAGCCTTTGCCAGATCTGCAGCAAAGTAAAAAGGAGGTGCAGGAATAACCATCTCCCCTTCTCTTCTCCTTCCACTCTAAGACTTTCTCAATATTTTTTCTACTGGTCGAACACAGGAAGGCAGAGGGCAAAGGAGCCTTCCAGGCAGGGCAGAGAGGGTTATTGTACAGATATGGGGGTGGGGAGGATAGCAGGGATTGTATCATGATTGCAAATGAGCTCCAAGTCAGGAGATATGCTACCTTTTATTGAATCAAAGGCTAAATTGATTGGAAGATGACATTTTATGTGCCACTAAGAAATAAAAAATGCTGGCAATTAAGTTATAACAAAGTATTTTTTAATCTGATACTTAAAGATTTTTGTACTGATTTAACAATTTTTAGATTAATTTAGACCAAAAAGTTATTTTTTGAATATCACTCTTTGCCCACATTAAAAAAATATGTGCAAAAGTCAGCTGAGTAATTCTTAAAATTTCACTATTCACTTTGATTATTCAAAATCACTTTCATTCAGCATTGCTATACTCTACCACCTGTACCATTAAGAACATTAATGAGGTGACATTTTTAAGAATGCCTTACCACCATCAGGAGTTTCTTCCAAGCCACAGACACTGATTTTACAACTTTTATGCTGGTATTGGCTCTACTGTATCAAAAGTTACCAATGGAAAGTTTCCAGACAGCTTTCCAGATTAATTTTCCTTCCTCAAATGATACACGAATGGATTTTGAGAGAAAAGAAATAAAAATCCTCTCTCTTGTGAAATCAATATTATTTTGAGTCACTGTTATATACAGATGAACCTATATTACACTACACCATGATATCATGTTTTTTTAAATTAATTAATTTATTTTTGGCTGCATTGGGTCTTCATTGCTGCGCGCAGGCTTTCTCTAGTTGTAACAAGCAGGGGCTACTCTTTGTTGTGGTGCGTGGGCTTCTCATTTCAGTGGCTTCTCTTGTTGCAGAGCACGGGCCCTAGGCCTGCAGGCTTCAGTAGTTGTGGCACATGGGCTTCAGTAGTTGTGACTTGCAAGCTCTAGAGTGCAGGCTCAGTAGTTGTGTCACACGGGCTTAGTTGCTTTGCGGCCTGTGGGATCTTACCAGACCAGGGATTGAACCTGTGTCCCCCGCATTGGCAGGTGAATTCTTAACCACTGCGCCACCAGGGAAGTCCCCAAGATATCATGTTAAGATGGGTCACAATTTAAGGATTATACAAGACTCCTAGGAAGAAAATTATTTTTCAAAATGTACTAAGGAATATATAGAAATTATAAAAAAATTAAGAGAAATTAATTAAAAAATTAAATTAATTAAAAAATTAAATTAATTAAAAAATTAATTTTGTTCCTTCAACAAGTAAACCTTAAGAAAAGCACTGTGTATATTTTTAATCCATGTTTCTTTCTGTTTCCAATGAGGTTTATAATCTATGTTTTATGGGGAAGAATTTTGATCCTTGACTATTACATCCAAGAAATCTGCAGAGATTACCAAAAAGACAATTATGCTTAACATTTCTACAGATCTGAGAGTGAAGAAAGTGAAGTTGGTAGTCAGAGCAGCTGTAGAACTCCCTGCTGAGTGGGAAAAATCAGGCAGAACTGCAGCATGTCGCTGTGACACAGTTTTTCTGTTTTGTTTTGTTTTTTTCTACCAGGCAGGGAAACTGCTAGGAAGTCAGATGGAATGCTCAGTGTTAATTAGGTGCATGGATATGCTCTTCATTGGCTTCTCTTTAGTAAGTTCTAAATGTGAAATTAAAGGCCTCTCTTCTAGAGGAAGGAGATACTGAACAAAAGCAGTCTGCCAGGGTACTGGACACTATGGGGTTCTCAATCCCAGACATGGTGAATTTATTCCTCCCAAGGGCCTTTGCTTCTAGCAGAGTATTCTGGCTGAGTTAAATGTCTGTTTCCTACTTACGTCTCAGGCAGATAACAACATGATATGTTTGCCTACCTAAATTAAGTTTACTGAGGCATGCGGGACCTTTCATTGCAGCACGCGGCTTCTCTCTAGTTGTGGTGTGCAGGTTTTCTCTTTCTAGTTGAGGTGCTCGAGCTCATTAGTTGTGGCGCATGGGCTTAGTTGCCCCGCGGCATGTGGGATCTTAGTTCTCCAACCAGGGATCGAACCTGAGTCCCCTGCCTTGGAAGGTGGATTATTCACCACTGGACCACCAGGGAAACATGCCACAACTAAGACCCAATGCAACCAAAAATAATTAATAAATAAATAAAATGAAATAAACAAATATTTTTAAAGTGCTAAAATAAGTAAATAAATAAATAAAGTATATTGAAGCCTTTCCCTCCCTGACTGATAACAGTTAAAGTTAACAAAGAAATACTCAAGTGAAATTGGTGCTGTTTACTTCCGTTTTTTGTTCTGCACTATACTGTCTTTTAAAATACGGCATATTAATGTTAGGCAATGCTTCAAGATTGAGTTTTATCAAGGAAAACCATTTCTGTGGAAGTAAAAGAAAAATATAAATTCATGTTTTAATTAAAAAAAAACAGTCATCCTTAGAGTTCCTAGCTGCTTCAGTTTAAAACACACACACACAATATGTGTGTATAACTAAATAGATACAGATACATAACTTTGTATTTACTATATCCCATGCAACAAGATACTTGCTAAGGATACAAAGAGGGATAAAATGCAATCTTTACACTCATACCATCATACCATAGTGTCATCCATTAAAATAAATAGTAGACATAGTGAAAACAAACAGGACCCTGTGGGATCCTCCCAAGTATGAAATCCCCTCAGTGTCCCCCATTGCCTATTTGTAGAAAGAGGCTTTAGTGTCCTAGACCTTCCCTGAGTTCCAAACAGCAGTTACTCATTAGGGAAGTGAGGGAATGCAGAAACAAAGGAAAAGCAGTCAAACGAGAAAAGTAATGACAATAGTTCAGCAATAAAACAGAGTCTTAGTTCCTCTGCAAGGGGTATACATAATCATCTGACAGATCTCTTTGAGTTGTTCCTCAGGAACTAAGCCTCACCCACCCTCCCACTCCAATAGAGGATGGTGACTACATGCTGACCACAAGCACTAAACCCCAGACTGGCTGGAACCAGAATGCTGATGACTGAGATTCCTGAAACACCACCCTGATATCTCACCAACAACCAATCAGAAGAAAGTCATGCACCCTGCAGCCCCCTATCCCCAGGTGTTGCCTTTAAAGCCATCAGGGAGTTTGGGTCTTTTGAGCATGAGCTGCCCATACTCCTTCCTTGGTGCCATGCAAATAAAAGCCTTACTTTCCTTCACCACAAACTGGTGTCAGTAAATTGGCTTTGCTGTGCAGTGGGTGAGTGGACCCAAGTTCCTCTGGGTAATAACACTGACTAGGAAAGCAACATCTCCCTGCATGGCTAGATTTTGCAGAACTGAGCAAAATGAAACACTAAGAATGGGAAATGTGACCTAAATGTTATTCTCCCCTGTGCTCCCTTCTACTTTTGGCCTGCTTCTGAGGCAGGAGGGAAGGGGTCAGGGCCCAACCTTTAAAATAATGACATAGCTGTTGAGGATATGATAAAAACTGGTTATTAGAACCTACTGGGCCCAAGATGGCAGAAGATTCGACTTCCAGTGGACCTTGAGCCTCATTATATGCTCACTGTAATACATTAGCATATGCTAAATGGCACCCACAGGCGCCATGCCAGTTCTGAGGACAAAAAGTGGGTGGCGGCCCAATTCCTGGAAATCCCTGCTGCTTCTCCAAAGTAGTTGGAATAATCCTCCTACTCATTAGCCTATGAAATTACCCAGCTGATAAAAACTAACCACCTCCACACCCTGGGGCCTCTTGCCTTCTGAGGCAGCTCACACTCTGTTTATGGAGTGTGTATCTCTGTGAATAAATATCTGCTTTCACTCTACTTCAGCTCTGTTTTGCAATCTTTCCCATGTGAAGCCAAGGACCCTGACTTGGTGCCCCCTGCTCCCCCCTCACCCCACCCCTGCATCTCAGGGACTCGCAGGAGACCTGGGACTTAACCATCCTGCTATGTCCCATTTTCCTGCAACACTTCTGCTCTCACACTAATGTATTTCCAAACAATCTTTTTTTTCTATTTAGACTTTCTAATTGTTTTTGCCAAGATGATTAGATCAGCACTAGTTAACTCATAATTATCAGAAATGGAAACTTTGTATTTTTAATCTCCCCAGGTGATTCTGATGTGTTCCAAGAACTTTGATCTAGCCAAATGCTGACCTATTAGTTTAAGATTGTTAAAACTTCGTTAGTTGGATTATGAGTTGAGTTTTCATTGACAGTTATCATTAGCATAATAAATGATAGTAAAATAACTCTTTAACATTTGTCCAAAATTTTTATCTAACTGGTAATGTCTAAGAAACAGGATAACTTCTTGGTATGTTATTTTTGGCCTGTAATCAACTGCAATTCTCACAATTCTGAGCAGCTTGTGAACTTTAGACGAGTTTTATTCATGGGGATTTATTCATCTTCGTGTGTTTTATAAGGATGTAGCGTATTGTGGTATGTCAGTGTATCATCTTGACAGGCTGAAATCAGTTCTGAGATTTTAACCTGTAATCTTTGTTCACAAAAACAAGTATTAATTCTCAATTTATTATACAGCTGGATGAATTAGCAGGCATTATGTATCCCTAAACATTTTAAATAAAATGTTGTACATCTCTCATTTGATTAAACATATTATTTCCCTAACAACCCTCATACTTCAAGATTGTTTTCTATAGAACTACAAAAATTACAGATTATAGGACCTGGCTTTTCTTATATAATCTAGCATTGATATTCCTACATAACAGGCCAGGTGTTTAAGAAGGGGGCTTCAGAATATTTTTTTTTCTTTTTCTTTTTTCTTTAAACTTGGACGCTGAATCTCTATTTGGAACGCTATTATAAAGGTAACCATCTGAAATTTTTCTTTGCTAATCGACAGGACGATAGCACTGGTTGCTAATTGGTACTTTGCTGATGAAATAGGAATAGTTGAAGTGCAGCAATTCATATGCAAACAACATACATCATCATTGCTTAGGCAATTACTTTTACATTTCAAAACCCTGTAACAAAGACTATACTGCAAAGAGTAGAGTTCTCCATCCTTAGCATAAAGGAAACTTCACATTAACCCTCTTTCAAGCATATCAAAGAGCCTTTAATGGGAAAATTATATTGTAATCTTTTAAAGGACCAGTTTAGTGGCAAGATGAATTTCTAATTTGTGGGCCCTATCATTTTCCTATTTGATAATAATTTAGCTTCTTAGTGAAGCATGTTAGCTCTTTAAAACTTTTGAGGAAAATTTATAAATCTTGCTGCCAAGACCACTACAGTTGATATGCACTAAATATTTAGAATCTATTAAAGAAACCATGTTCCAAAATGTCTTATGTGTGAATGGTGACTTACATCCTGCAGGACAAGGTGGTTCATTTCCCCCTGATTCTGAAAGCTCAAGCAATTTGGTTCAGAAAGGGTAATCTGTTTGTGTTTCTAAGGTAGTGAAATTTTGAGTCAAGTTCTACATATATCTTCTTATATCCAATCCTTGAAAAGAACATGAACAGAAATAAAGCTGCAATGAACTAGCAGGTTTTGCTGAGCATTTGGCCCTAAAGAGTTTATTTTAGATATTTTGGTAGTGTATGAATATAATTCTATAAATGAAGTAATAAGCCCAAGATCAAATCCATGCCTCTGATCAAATTACACTCTTTGAGTCAATCATTATAAAAAAAACAGTGATGTTCTTTTAGGGGAACCACTGTCCAAAACCGCCTGCCCTGACCAGGCACGATAGTAAACCCTTACATGAGTTATCTTACAACAGGAGGTCCTGTTGAGGAACGTAGAACTAACAAGCTACCACCAACCAGAAGAATTCAGGAAACATCAAAAGAAGAGAGGAGATGCCAGTCCCTATGTTCTACCAACCACCCAGAATCCTTCTTGCTGGAATCCATCTTGGCTGAGCAACGCACATGCCACCAGGAAGGACCCTGAGTCAGAATGATTGGCCAGAGACAACCAGGAAACTAACCCCATCACCATAAAACCTGAGACAGCAAGCCATGTGGCAGAGCAGGTCTCCTGGGTTCCCTTCCCCTGCTGCTGTCTGCCCAGGCACCCCTTTCCAATAAAGTCTCTTGCTTTGTTAGCACATGTGTCTCCTCAGACAATTCATTTATGAGTGTTAGACAAGAGCCCACTCTTGGACCCTGGAAGGGGTCCCCCGCCTGCTACATTTCCAAACATTCCTATTTGTGAAAGGAAATAAAATTTTATGAGTCTCTTTTTATCACATCTAAAGTTCACAAGGCCAACATTTTTTTTTTTTTTTTTTTTTTTTTTGCTGTACGTGGGCCTCTCACTGTTGTGGCCTCTCCCGTTGCGGAGCACAGGCTCCGGACGCGCAGGCTCAGCGGCCACGTCTCACGGGCCCAGCCGCTCCGCGGCATGTGGGATCTTCCCAGACCGGGGCACGAACCTGCGTCCCCTGCCTCGACAGGCGGACTCGCAACCACTGCGCCACCAGGGAAGCCCAACATTTTTTTTTTAATGTGCTTTTTTCTGTGCTTATTTTCCTCAGCCTCCACGTGATACATGTAACAAAAATGTAGCAGTAAATTATAATTGCATCTTATCAAGAAGCTGTTTGAAAAGCGCAACAGCAAAGTATTTGTTGTTTGGAGCAAATATGACTTGATGGTGATTAGGTAACTGGAAATTGAACTTTACTAATAATCACAGAAGAGGCTGAGAAGAGGTAATGGATGGGCTACAATGTGTATCTGATGATGGGAATTAACTTATATTTATCTGGCTGAAGAAAAAAAAAAAAAGCATAGAATGTTTTCCAAGCTACTAAGACCAAACAAATCCTAAATATGTTTTATTTGTGCAGCCAAAAATAAAAAGTTACTTTGCCATTTCAGTAAACAAAGAATGTTGCTCACCATCAAGCCATCAGCCACTGTGGCCTCCACCAACAGTGTGCCCTGATGGGAACTGAGGATGGAGAAAAGAGGATACTGGCCCTAGATAGTTAAAATACATATTTAAGGAGTAATTTCATTGAGCCCAGACCCTTACATCTTCCCATACATAGAAAAGCACTAAAATCATTAAACTGAGATGTCTTTTACTTCTTTGTGATTAGCAGTAATTTTTTGACATTCAGCTACTTTTGTTGTTGTCTTGTTTTTTTCACAGAAACTTCTGTCTATCCCAGGCTATAGTTCTCAGTAAGGTTCTCAAATAAAACATAACTTGCAACTTTTTAGGTTGTGCATTTTTCTTCGGTCAACACTTCCCTCTCCGTTTCTCATGCTAATTCTGGGCATTATGTTCTGTTCAAGTTTTGGGGCTATTTTTCTGTCTACCACAACCCTTTTGAAGTATCATTTATTATCAACTACTATGCTGATTAAAAAGTATTCATTTTTATCAATAGGTCTGATAGATTAATCTACATTCAATCAGAGACCTATTATATACTCAAGATTATTACACACTACATGAAATAAAGAAGCATAGGAAAATCCCACTGCCTTTAAAAAATTTACACTTTAGTTGACAAACACAAACAATAACATTAAACAATAGTTATTAATATGAAATATGGTCTAGAGAAAAATTATGTGATAGATTTTAAAAACTGAAGTAGGATATAATCCAAGATGAAAGTTACTAATTAAAAGTTTCACAAGGTAATTACATTTGAGCCTATCCTTGAAGACTGGATAGCTTTACATGAGTAAAAATAAAAGAGAATATACTGAGTGAATAAAACAACTAAGGAATGTAATAAGATAGGTTTTTTTGTTGTTGTTTTTTTTGCGGTACACGGGCCTCTGACTGCTGTGACCCCTCCCGTTGCAGAGCACAGGCTCCTGATGCACAGGCTTAGTGGCCACGGCATGTGGGATCCTCCCGGACCGGGACAGGAACCTGTGTCCCCTGCATTGTCAGGCGGATTCTCAACCACTGCACCACCAGGGAAGCCCTAAGATAGGTTTTAAAAATGTTGGCATTATGATAGAGCATGAGGAAAGAAAAGCAGCGGGGAATGAGGTTTGAGGCCATAAATAATAAAACTGTATTTTATTTTTAATATGTGTGAATGTACGTGTATGTGTATGTTGGATATATTTTACAAAACCTGGACCAGAAATAAATTGAACATATAAAACAAAAAATCATTTGATGTCTCTTATTATAATTCTGAATCATAAATTTTGTGAAATACACATTTTAGCTACTTTAATACATCCTATTTATTTTTAGATGGGTACTATAAGTGAGATAACTAACATTCAAACATTTGATTAAAATTGGGAGGAAAAGTAAGCAAAATTCTTAGTAGTTCTACTTATTTGTTAAATAAAGAATGAAAAGGAAGGTCCTGCAGTACTAAAGCTATTATACTTGGAATGCAGCACAAATATCATTTAAAAGGTCTTTCTACAGATAACATTGAGTTACATAAGAAAGTTGTAAGAAAACACACATTAAATAGAAAGAAATAAGGAAGTAGATATTTGCAATGCTATGTCTTACAAAGGACTCATATCCTAAATATAAAATAAGAGTTCTCTAAATTAACAAAAAAATGACGCAAAAGGGAAAAATGAAAAAAAAAGAGTTGAATAGGAATATTACCCAAAAGTATGCCTAAATGACCAGTAAACACATAACATGGTATTAATTCATCATTAGGACCATGCAAATTAAAGGTACAATGAGATACCTGTATACATCTCTTTTAGTAGATTTTTTTTTTTTTTTTGGTACGCGGGCCTCTCAATGTTGTGGCCTCTCCCGCTGCGGAGCACAGGCTCCGGACGCGCAGGCTCAGCGGCCATGGCTCACGGGCCCAGCCGCTCCGCGGCACGTGGGATCTTCCTGGACCAGGGCACGAACCCGTGTTTCCTGCATCGGCAGGCGGACTCTCAACTACCGCGCCACCAGGGAAGCCCCCATCTCTTTTAGTGAGACTAAAAATTAAAGATTGACAACAGTAAGCACTGAAACAGTACTGACTGGAATTTTTAGAACTGCTGGTGAGAATGCCAAATGCCATATATGACTCATGTATCTTAGAAAACTTTTGATAATATCTATAAAGCTGGATGACCATTTCCCAAGACCCAGCAATTAACTTCCTACCTATATATCCAATAAAAATTCATACATGGCAGCTGAAAACTGAAAAATCCTAAATGTCATTAACAGTCAAAGAGATAATCTTCATATAAAACACCATATAGCACAAAGGACTACTGCTACATGAAACAGCATGAATGACTCACAAATAGTGAAAGTCACAAACATGCCATCGAGCAAAAGAAAAAGGCATGCAATATATTTTCTTTAAATAGTGTTCAAATAAGCAAAATTAGTGTATGGTGTCTGAAGTCAGGATATAGTTATATTTTGGTGGATTGTGGTAAAGAGTGGCAGGGGTTTCTTATGTATTGCTTGTAATAATCTTTTCTAATCTGGTTGGTGGTTACAAGTATATGTTCCCTCTGAAAATGTACTCAGCTATAAACTTATGATTTGTATACTTCTTGTATATATATGTGTGTGACTATGTATTTTTTAATAAAAGAAAAAATAGGCAAATATAAGGGATTACCTTTTAGCTTTCAGTTGTGATTAAATTCAAATCATTATCAAAATAACATGCCATTGTTTTTGTCCATCTGATTGGCATCAATTAAAATACTAATAGTTGGAAAGGATGCAGATCAGTAAGATATTTTAATATTTTTGTAGATTTTAGAAGCTGGAAAATCACTTTGCAAAAATGGTACTATTTTATAAATTAAAATTATGTTAAACTGAGAAATACTATCCTAACTGTATTACCAAAAGAATTTCTTATAATGTATATCAGAAGACAAGATAACAGCAGCACACTATATAAAAGTCAGACACAACTTAATGGCCATGAACAGGAGCATAGATAATATACTTTGAAGTAATCACAAAATGGAACTGTTTAACATCAAAGGATATGAACAGGCTGAAACTGCGTTAAAAAAAAAAGGATGAATATTAACAATGTGATTTAAAGTTGAACAAGTTATAGATTATATTTCTTGATACCATTTTTAAATTAAGCACAATTAAAATACAAATTAATTTTTCAGGAATTTTTATAGACTGAACACAAATAAAAATATATGCCAGGAAATAATAAACATAGAACTATAGATGGTGTTTTGTTTGTTTTGTTGTTTTTGTTTTTCAGTTTTAGGATGGCAGGTGTCTGGATGGGGCAGGACCAAAATTGGATGATGGAGGTCTTTGTTAGTGCTCTAGATTTTGTGTTGAATAGTGGGTTTATAGATGCTTTTTGAATTTTTAAAAACAAATAGATGACAGCCATGTAGATCGAGAAATAGACTTATGGGCAGGTAGATGACAGACACTATCAGAGTCTGACATAATCAAAATGAAATAGGTTGGGACCTGGGACACTTTACTGCAGTGTTTGCACCTGGACAAATGTCTCCTTGAGCAACAGAATACAAAGAAACTATAAGGAATTAAAAATAACTGGGTGCATGAACAGTTGGGGCAAATTATGAACAGATACAAAAAGACCAAAACCCAACTGCTACTTCTGAGGTGTCTGGAGCAAAAGCAGTGTCCTGCCCATGATCCCATGCACACAGCACCACCAAGGGGGTGGGCAGACCACCTAAGCCACCCCTCCAGTCCACCCACTGGTCAGCCCTCACCCTCACCACATTTAAGGGACCGGCTACCCACCCCCGCCCCCGCCCCCCAAGGAGCAAGCAAGGGAACCTGTTACTTGTTTTTACTCCCTATGCTACAGCATGAGTCCCAATAAATCCTTGCCTGAATTTCTCATCTGTCCTCTTATCAATTTCTACTGATTAAAGAGTCTAAGAACCTAGGTCAGTAACAAAAGCATGGATCCAAGTTTGTGTGCCTTTGTCCATAAAAGGAAAAAAAGAAGAAATTAAGAAATAAGGAAACGAAAGATAGTCCTCAAATCAGTAAAAACCTACTTCTAATTAGCACTTGTAATTTGGAACTCCAATCACAGAAATTTTATTGAAGGGAAAATTTGTTTCTTGAGTTGACCTTTATTTATTGTCTTCACTAACAGCAAGATTGAGTTCTTCAAAGAGCAATGCACTTGATCTTTATACCACTATTATATTATTTAAAAATATAATTTTTGAATGTCAATCTCATTTGTTTCTTCACAAGTCTAAACTATTATATTAGAATTAGCTTTCTATTAGCAGACTTTAACCTGGCATCTAACAGAGCAGTTTACCATTTACTTTATTAACCTAGTTGTTTGACTCGCATTCTGATAACATACTTGGTGTTCAATTATCCTTCACTAGCCCCTAGTAGAATTTAATTCCATTAGTGACAGATTACAAAGAAGTATCAATTTTGAATAGTGACAACTCATAAAAAGAGGTTAATAAAGGAAAATTAGAAGGCATTACAGAATAGTTCTATGATCCTGGCTAGGTTTTACCTTTCTGACATATTAAAAATATTAAAAACCAAGGTCTACAAAGTAGCTTATGGTGTATTTTTATAAATAATCCTATCTATAAGACTCAAGTAGTTTAAGAATTGTCAAGTAGAAATTCAAGAAAAATTGTAGAATGCTTCTTTTTTTTTGGCACTACATGTTTTAAGTTTTAAACTATGTCACATTCTTTCATAGTTCAAATGTTAGATTTGGGGAGAGTTTTGTACTATTATTTCCAAATTGCAAAAATTTCAAGTTTGTTGCTGTTGAAAATATTTTTTTTCATTTTTCTAAGAATCTTTTTTTTTTAACATCTTTATTGGAGTATAATTGCTTTACAATGGTGTGTTAGCCTCTGCTTTACAACAAAGTGAATCAGCTATACACATACATATATCTCCATATCTCCTCCCTATTGCATCTCCCTCCCTCTCACCCTCCACATCCCACCCCTCTAGGCGGTCACAAAGCACGGAGCTGATCTCTCTGTGCTATGTGGCTGCCTCCCACCAACCATCCATTTTACATTTGGTAGTGTATATATGTGCAAGCCACTCTCTCACTTCGTCCCAGCTTACACATCCCCCTCCCCTTGTCCCCAAGTCCATTCTCTAGTAGGTCTGTGTCTTTATTCCCATCCTGCCCCTAGGTTCCTCATGACCATTTTTCTTTTGCTTTTTAGATTCCATATATATGTGTTAGCATATGGTATTTGTTTTTGTCTTTCTGACTTACTTCACTCTGTATGACAGACTCTAGGTCCATCCATCTCACTACAAATCACTCAATTTCGTTTCTTTTTATTCTAAGAATCTTATATAACAATGTTTTCAAAAAGTAACACACTTTTTTTAGTATTTTCAAACTGAAATAAAATACGTTGGTTAGTATTTCCTTATTTTGTGTTTTCCTACTTTACTTCTCTTTCATATATTTATTGGTGAATTTAATTATCTAAGTATACATTTATTAAGATATGTTATAAACTAACTACATTTTCAAGGTTCCAATCATGAAAACTAAGAATTTTGGCCTTTGCCTTTGGTGAAACAAAGCTTAAGAATTTTTAATATAATCAATACAAATTCTGCTCAATAATGGCTTTTATAATGAGAATATCCATTTAAAGTATAAGTTCATAATAGTAGCTAAGCTCTATCATGTGCCAGATAACATAAGTGCTTTCCTGTATCTTATGCAGCCCTCACAACACAGCTATGAGTCTCAGCTTCCTCATTTGTAAAATGAGGATTATATATCCCTCACATTTCTTATCATTAAAATATATCATAATTTATTGGCAAGAAGTAACTGCTAGCTACTTTTTTCCATACAGAGATGCATTATTCATGTTCTAATAAATTCACATATTACATGTAATTAAGCAAAAAATGTCTAGTGAATTCTAACTTTTAATTAATTATTCAGTACAGCTGAAGGTAAAGTCAGACTTAGGTCTGATATTAAAGTGATGAGATTAAATAGAAAATATTCAGCAGCAGCCTCACCACTGTCATAAATGTTCACATCAAATAATCTGACACCGTAAGAATTGGAGGAAAATATTACCCCCTGTATCAGTGGTGTTGTGGAAGTAATACAAGCTGAAGGCAGAAAACCTGAATTCAGATTTATACTGTTTACTAGTTGTATACTGTTGGGCAAACAACTTAACTTCTCTGAACTTTATTCATTCATTTGTTAATGCTCAAAAATCATGCATGGAGATATCAGACTAACCGGCTCCACTTTCTTCATCTTTACAATATAGGTAATGACCAAGTCAGAAGTAGTTGTATACTCCAAAGATGTCTAGGTTAATGTGTTACATATCAGGCCATAAAGCCCTACAAGGTTGTAATAAATTATTGTTAAGATAAGTGAGCAGTTTTACCAAAATAAGAATAAGATTGTTTCTATTTGTCTATTTTACCACCAGAGAGCTATAGGCCTTTGATGATTTCTTTTAAGAACTTGTCTTGGTTACAATAGTTTCTCAGGTCCCACTGGCACTATCATTCTATAAAATTTATCATTGCATTGATTCATTCATTCATTTAATTCCTCTGTATATCCATTTGTATATTTTTTATTGAAGTACAGACACTATTCAAATGTTTTTTCTGCATCTATTGAGGTAATCATATAATTTTTATTTTTCCTTTTGTTAATGTAGAATATCACATTGATAGATTTGCATATGTTGAAACATCCTTGTGACCCTAGAATAAATCCAACTTGATCATGGTGTATGATTTATTTTATATATTGTTGGGTTTGGCTTGCTAATATTTGTTGGATTATATTTGCATCTGTATTCATCAAAGATATTGGCCTATAATTTTTTGGTAGTGGCATTGTGTGATTTGGTATTGATGGTGGCCTCATAGAATTAATTTTAGAGTGTTCCATCTTCTTCAATTTTTTGGAATAGTTTGAGAAGTATAGCTATTAGTTACTTCTGTGTTTGGTAGAATTCTCCCGTGAAGCCATCTGGCCCAGGACTTTTGATTGCTGGGAGATTTTTTTTTAACTACAAATCTAATTTCACTACTTGTGATTGGTCTGTTCAATTTGTCTATTTCTTCTTGATTCAGTCTTGGCAGGTTGTATGTTTCTAGAAATTTGTCCATTTCTTCCAGGTTGTCCAATTTGTTGGCATATAACTGCAGTATTCTATTAGAATTCTTGGTATCTCCGTGATATCAACTTTTATTTCTCCTCTTTCATGTTTTGTTTTCTTTATTTGGGGCTTCTTTCTTTTCTTCTTGATGAGCCTGGCTGAAAGTTTATGAATTTTATTTTTTCCAAAAAACAGATCTTGGTTTCACTGATCTTTTCTATTGCTTTTTTTTAAGTTTCTAATTTATTTCCTCTCTGATCTTTATTATTTCCTTCTGTCTGTTGACTTTAGGCTTTGTTCTTCTAATTCTTTCAGTTGGTAGGTTAGGTTATTTATTTGAGATTTTTCTTGTTTCCTGAGGAAGGCCTGTATCACTATAAACTTCCCCCTTAGAACTGCTTTTCCTGCATCACGTAGATTGTGGAGTGTTGCGTTTTCATTTTCATTTATCTAGAGGTGCTTTCTGGTTTCTCCTTTGATTTCTTCATTAACCCATTGTTTTTTAGTAGCATGCTGTGGCATAGAGTGAGAAGGCTGAAGCATTCATTCACTCCCGGCTCAGGCACACGATGAGGCGATTGCAGGAAACCCAGGAACAGCTAGAGCAGACCTCTCTCAGGGGCAAGCCAGCCCACACTTGCTCCTCACAAGCGGAATCTAAGTTTCTCCAGCCTTTCTATCTCAACCAGCAGTCCTTCAACCACCCAACAGGTCTTCTCTCTTCCACGTAGGATTCCACGATTGGGATTCCTAGCCTATGGCTAACACCACTCACTCCCCAGAGTAGGTGTCTGCCAGTGCAATCTCCCTTTTCCTGAGTTCTCTCCCAGGGGCACAGGTCCCGACCTGATTGCTTTTCCACTCTTTCTACTTGATTACGTGTGTATATTTCTTATAGCCTTGGTTGTACAGGAGTCCTTCTGCCAGTTTTCAGTTAGTTTCAGAAGGAAGTGTTCCACATATGTGTTTTTGATGTGTCCTTGGGGGAACTGAGCTCCACATCCTTGTACTGCACTATCTTGATCTCCTCCTCCATTTGTATATGCTTAAGAGAAAAGAAGTTTGTGGCTTTTTTTCAGCTAATAAATGCTCAAAACATTCTGAAGATGCTACTATATGAATTTTACACAGAGGAGGTAAAAAACTGTGCTAGATGACATTAAATGTTATCCCTTTCCTCTCGATTGTTATTTCCTTATATTTTTTTTGTTTCTTCCATTGTTCAATTATGAGAAAAAGATACTTTGAGGATAGTATTTTCTTTGTTTTAACCCTTTTCTGCATCATATAATACAACATCATATTGTCATTATAGGGTTTCCAGGTAGGTGTGGGGTAGGTGTAGACAAAGATAAGGATTATGGATACCCGAGGACAGTAAGGCCATGCAACATGGTCCTCAAGCTCACTCCTTAACTGACCAAATTATCTTAGATTGGGGTAAATGAATTCAGACTTAGGGTATATTAAATTTAAGAACAAACATCCTACCATTGGTATTTCATTAGGCTCAACAAGGCTGGAAACTTGCTGGTTGAGTAGAATTAATAAGGAATAAACTACAGCAATCACAAGATTAATAGACTGCCTCCAAGGTTTTAGAGACACACATATATGTGTCTGTGATTTAAGAGGGCATCAAAAGTAATATTACTTTTATAAACTAAAAGCAGCCTCTGTTGCAATCTAGTTTCTTAAAAAAAGTTTTATTTTTTAATTACTCTCATTGAGAGGTGAAATTTCCATAACATAAAATTAAGCAGTTTAAGTTGTGCAATTCAGTGCCATCTAGTAAATTCATAATGTTGTGCAACTGCCCCTTCTAATTCCAAAACATTTTCATCACCCTTAAAAAAATCCTTGTACCAATTAGAGAGTCACCCCACATTTCCCTCTTCTACAAGCCCCTAGCAACTAACAATCTGCTTCCTGTCTTTACATGTTTACCTATGCTGGATATTTAGTATAAACAATCAATTTTTAACTATATCTTTTTGTACTTTATGTACTTTTTGACACTTGCACATCTCAGAGGATAATAATACTCTTCCTGTGCATCATATTATACTGTTACTAATGTCACTGCAGCAGATGTAGTGAGAACTTGTCTCATGCTTACACCGTTACTTTATTTTTAATTACCCTCATGTTCCAGTTAGTAATCCTTAATGATCCTATTCATGGTAAAAGTCAACCTCATCTGTGATGGATATAGGTGAGTGCCAAATAAACTACCCTTAAAACAACACAGAAGTGAAGTGATGTCTTGGGTTTCAACAAAATTGTGCTCCACCCTTCTGAAATAATATTTCTCCTAATATTTCATCAGGGATGTGTATGTGTGTGTGTGTGTGTGTGTGTGTGTGTTGAGATGATACTACTTTATAAGAGGTATAGTAAGTGACGCCAAAAAATGTGCAGTAAAATAGTTATTCATTCTCTAGTTCAGTGGATTTCAAAGATGTGTTCTAATTGTTCCAAGGACTACTAGAAATAGTGTAATATTGGCTTGAATTATGCTATATTTCCAAGTTACCTAAAGGCTTCTATAACCATCTGTGCTTTTTTCCCCCCTATATTCTCTCTCTCTTTTGTCTGGCTGAGTAACTTGACCTAGGGTGTGCTAATAATAGGTGGCACACACATTGTATTTTCATGTGCTCACCTCAGCCTAAAGATGAGTTTGTGGGTTTTCTTTCCTGTGGATCAACAAGGAAACAAGATATCATGTGTTGTATTTTGACTTATAGATGATAGAAGAGCAAAATGTGGCTTCTAGATCTTTAGCTCCAAGCTAATGATGTCTGCTTTTAAGTTATGAAATACCTGCACCGTTGTTCATGTTAGCCATTTTGTCCATATTTGTTGCTTACTTTGTGTAACATTCTTCAAAGAAAACCAGTGATGTTTAATAATTACTATTAACAAATGACATTTGTTTCGACTGAATAAATGAATGAATGAATAAACAAGCATCAATTCCTAGCTTATATCATCTAAGCAGTTGTCTGTTTCCTGGTCTACCTCTCCTGCCTACACTGAGGATACTAAGGTCAGGTAAAGTGCCTTTAATATATTCAATTCCACTGCTGAGTACAGCACCAGGTACAAAGTATAGGCATAATAATCACCTGATAAATAATAAATGTAAGGATAATATTTTAACACATACATTTGCTGTACAACTTAATGTGCAACACTTTTTGTTCTGCATAAGGAAGCAAAGACATTCTAGGAAAGCAAATATATATATCATACAAAATATCTAATTTCCAACTAACTCTACATTCCAGGTCAAGAACCAGTGACAGCAGTGATGTTGGCAAAAATGATACAGGAGGGGCCTCTAATGGCTTGTCTCACACCAGAAACATCAAAAGTCTGACAACAATGATCAGAATCAACCTTATAATAACTCTAGAAAATAGTTAAAAGTTTACAGCAAGCGAACAAATGCTTAAACAGGAAAAAGACAACTTAAAACAGCAGAAATGATTTGTAGCATTTTAATTTAGCTCTGCCTACCTCCCCTCTTCCAGGCCTGAGGTGGTTATAAAGATGGCAGCATTCCCAGTGTGGGTCCCTGGCTCTTCAGGTCCCAGAGCCGATCTTGTTTCCAAAGAATTGTGTTTGTCTGTTTTGATCTGTGTGTGAGTTCCCTGAAGAACTGACACAAGGGGCCTGCCTTTGCCTTGCCTAACTCAGAAGGCTCTCAGGGAGGAGAAGCCACTATATGGATGGTGTCTCTTGAAACCATTAAAAGATAAATAAAGAGGCCACTGTCCCCTGGGGCAAAATGTTAACAGTCAGGGCAAACAGTAGATACAACCAAAACCAGGGAGGAACTGGAAAGTGACAAAATTTGGGGAATAAGGTCTTTGAAAAGATCCTGCATATAGAGGGAAATCTAAAAAGTCATGCAAATGTCCTGGACAGAATGCATCCTCACTCTGCCTGATTTGTATGCTCAGCATAAGCAGGAAGTGAAAGCTAAGGTAGAATTGGGGGAAAAAAAAAAGTGTGGCTAGGCAATGAAGGAATTTCCCAACACACATCCAATGTGCAAAGACCTGGAAAGTACTAGTAATAAATTTAACCAACATGGTGCAAGACCAAAATAAATATAAAGATATTCTATGTTTATGAATTGGAAGACTTAATATTGTTAAGATGGCAAGGCTACCAAAATTGATCTACAAATTCAAAGCAATTCCTATCAAACCTCAGTGGTCTTTTTTTTTTCCAGAAATAGAAAAGCCAATCCTGAGATCCATAGGGAATGCAAAGGGCTCTGAATAGCCAAAATCATCTTGAAAATGAAGAACAAATTAGGAGGATGCACATTTCTCAAACGTTATCTCAAAACTTACTACAAAGCTATAGTAATAAAAACTGTAATATTAACATAAGATAGACATACAGACCAATTGAATAGAATTAACTGTCCAGAAACAAACACATTTAAGGACAATTGATTTTTGACAAGGGAGCAAAGAAAATTCAATGGGAAAAGAAAAGTGTTTTCAACAAATGGTGCTGGCTCAACTTGTCAACAAATGTACACACGAGTGCGCACACACACCTTGAGTACATTTTGACCCCTAACATATGAAAATGAACCCCAAATATATCAAAGACCTAAATTTAAGAGCAAAAACTATGAAAGTATTAGAAGAAAACATGGTAAAATTTCATGATTCTGAATTTGGAAATGGTTTCTTAAATATGATATGAGAAACACAGTCACAAAGAAAACTAATACTGTTAGACTTTATCCAACTTACAAACTTTTGTGCCTCAAAGGACACTGTCAACAGAATGAAGAAACAACTCACAGAATGAGAGATTATTTTCAAATCACATATCTGATAAGTATCTAATATCCACAAAATATAAAGAAATCTTACAAGTCCACAAAAAAAAGGCAAGCAACTCCACTAAAAAAATGGGCAAAGGATCTGAATAAACATATCTCAAAGTAGATATGTCAATGTCCAATAAGCACATGAACAGATGATCAAAGTCATTAGTTATTAGGAAAATGTAAATCAAAACCACAATGAGATAGCACTCCACATCCAGTAGGATGGCATAATCAAAAAACAGATAAAAACAAGTGCTGATGAGAATGTGGAAAAATTGGAACACCCTTAATATTAAAATGTTACTGTCACTTTGAAAAACAGTTTGGAAGTTCATCAGTAAGTTAAATGCTGAATTAACATTTGACCCAGCAGTTCCACTTCTAGGTATATATCCCAAAGGATTGAAAACAGACATCCAAACAAATACTTATAAGTGAATGTTCATAGCAGCACAATTTACAATAACCAAAAGGTGAAAAAAACCGAGAAATAAAATATATTATAGCTATATAATAGACAATTATTCAGTCATAAAAAAAAAATAAAGTACTAATAATATATGCCATAATATGTATGAACTATGAAAACATTATGCTAAGTTAAAGAAACCAGACACAGAAGGCCACAAAATTATACATTATATAATTCCATTTATATGTACTACCTACAATAGACAAATCCAGAAAGACAGAAAACAGGTTTGTGGTTGCCAGGGTCTAGGGAGAGAGTAACTGCTTAATGGGTACTGGGTTTCCTTTTGGGTGGAAGAAAAAGTTCGGGACTAGATAGTGATGAGAGTTGCTTTACCTTGTGAATGTACTTAATGCTCCTGAACTGTACACTTAAAACAGATAAGGTAAATTTCATGTCACCTATATTTTACCACAATTAAAATAATGTAAAAAGAAAATGGTAACCTATTTTTTCTAACTTCTATCTAAAAACTAAATATATAAGAAAGACTACTGTAATTAATCTCTGCCCTTAACTTAAAGTTAAAAGGTAATCTCTATCTAAAAGTAAAATAAATAATTTCTAAGACTCAAACTGTGATCTACTTCGAGAACTACTAGAGAATGGTAGAAATTTGAATAGTGACTCAGAATTTTTCAAAATGATTCCAATATAGCCACATAGCACTCTTAAGAGAAAGAAAGTGAGTGTTGTCTTTTTTTTCCAAAACCACTGTACAAAAAGAACAAAATACTTTTTAGTAAATAAAATAATATCTGTGGTTTATGAAATAAAGAGAAGGATAATTATTCAGTCAGGTTAATGATCTATAATCTCACTTCAGTAACTTAAATATTATTTATATCTTCTAAAATAATAAGAATGTCCATAGTCAATACCCTTGGGAAAGATTCTGAAATTATTACAACAAAAATGTTTGATTCACAGTAGCTTCTAGCACTTTCCCTTGATATTGTGCCTCCCAGCTTATGCTACTTCATGATAAAATAGTGACCCTAAGATAAATAATGTGTTTATCTTAAACATGATATTTCAAGTGCTAAAAGTTTTATAAACTGTATTCCAGACTTCCTAGAAAAGTAAAATAGAATAAGTGATAGAATATTTGAACTATAAGACTCCTTAGTGATTTATAGAATTTACTAATCATTTTAGAAAACTGATTCCCAGAGATTTTAAGTGTATTATTTTTTGCATAATGTCACACAGCTAATTAGTAGTCAAGGGGCACCAGACATCCAATTTAGTGGGGGATTTTTCCCCTTGTATTTCTCTCATTACTTCTGCTGCTCACTAATAATCCTTCATTTCTTTTAGGATAAAAATCTCTTCAATGTAAAATGCCTTAGGTACTTTTTATGAGTGGTTTTACCTAGGGTCATCAAGAAAGGCTTCTCTGAAGAGGTGATATTTGAATTTGGTTCTGAATCATGAGAAGGAGATAGCTATGCAAATATTTGAGGGAAAGTTCATAGAAGGAAGAGTAAGTAACCATGGAGGGAATGACCTTTACATATCTCAGATTGAAAGTCACTGCACCTAGAGCGTGGTGAAAGTGGGAGAAACATGAGAGAGATGAGGTTGGGCAGGTAGGTAGAACCTGCAGAGCCTGGAGGCCATGGCAAGGAGTTTACTTTTATTTTAATTGCAATAAAAAGACATGGAGGATTTTAAGAAAGGACATTACATCTCTGATTAATATTAAAACTTAATCCATAGGTATCTGTTCTATGGAGTATGGAGCATCTTTGAACAGGATTATAGCAGTGGAGATGCATGGGGATAAAATGGTCCAATCCAGGAGCTAGCACCAAAGACCTTATGGAAAGACTAAATGCAGATTTTCAAAGAGGAGTAAATTACCACTCCTTTATTTGTAGACTAAAAATCTAGGTAAATGTTGTTGACATTTACAGATTTGGAAAAGGAAACCAATTGTTATGTTTTGGCCACGTGAAATTGAAGCTATCAATTATACATCCCAGGGAGACATGGAATAGTCAGCTGGACACATAATCCTTGATCTCAGAAGTGAGAACTGAGAGGAGACATAAATTTGGATGCTATGAATGGGTTTTTTTAAACTTTACAATTAAGTTAGATCCCTTAGGAGAAAGGAGAATAGGGAAGATCACCAGGGACTACTCCCTAGGATACTCCAACATTTAGAAGTATGTAACAAGGTAGAAGCCAGAAAAGGAAAATGGAAAAGAATTCCCATTAGGAAGACAGAAAACTCCTCCAGAGACACTTTCAGAGGCCTCTGAGAAAGTGGTTCAAAGGAGGAAGCAGGGAACTGTGTCAAAGGCTGCTCAGAAGTCATGGAGGATGAAGAAGGAGAATTAACCATTGTGTTTCCCAAGAAGTAGATTATAAAGGCTTTAAAAGTGGAGTGGTGGGATTAAAAGCCAAATGGTAGACAAATGAGGTACATATGTCAGATGAAAATGTAGAGATATATTTTTTTGAAATGTTTAGTTGTGCATGGGGCAGGGAAATGGAGCACATGCTGGAGTCAGAAGTATATGAGTAAAGGCATATGAAGGCATGTAATTTATTGGCATGGATGTTTCCTCATAAAAATTCTGCAGAGTATACATACGTTTTCTTAAAGTTTGTAAATGAAGACTCTGTGGCTCAGTGACTTTGCTGAAGCCCTATTGACTGTTAGAGGGACTTTATTTCTGAAACCTGAATTCTAAGTATTATTTCTCCCCAAATCACTTGATATATAACCTAGGGTAATCAAGTTGGTAAAATGCCTTTTTAAAAGCTGCTTTTGTCAACCTAAATGTCCATCAACAGACGAATGGATAAAGAAGATGTGAGATATATAATGGAATATTTCTCAGATATGAAAAAGAATGAAATATTGCCATTTGCAGCAACAAGAATAGACCTGGAGATTATCAGACTAAGTAAAGTCAGACAAAAACAAATATTATATGATATCATTATATGTGGAATCTAAAAAATAATACAAATTTATTTATAAAACAGAAACAGACTCACACACTTCTAAAACAAATTTATGGTTACCAAAGGGGAAAGGGGAGGGATAAATTATAAGAGTGGGATAAACATATACATTATTATATGTAAAATAGATAAGCAAGTATTTACTGTATAGCACAGGGAACTATATTTAATATCTTGTAATAACCTATAATGAAAAGAAACTGAAAAAAAAACTGAATCACTTTGCTGTACACCTGAAACTAATACAATATTGTAAATCAACTATATTTCAATAAAAAAGGTGCTTTTGTTATACAATTTTTGAGAGTCCCAGATTCTGTATCTGTGTGTGTGTGTGCCTCACAAGATGAAAGACTTGGACACAGCCTTTGAATGTCTTTGTTTTCTTAACCTGACAATGAAGGACTAAAGCATAAGCATACTTAAGTGTGTGTTGAGTCATTGACATGACAGATTGCATGTATACAGCTGTTTATATGAGAGAGATGATCAGACGTCCATCAGAATTTTGTGAATTCCTACCAGAGTAGAGACATGCTTAGCAGTGACATTCTGGTCTCAGTTCCACCTACTTCTGCATCTAGGTAACATCATGTAAATAATCCTTACTAGTGCATTTTGAACAGAGATGTGTGTCAGTTCCAGACCAAAGCAATTAAGAAGTAGATATACATTCATTATGGTTTCCCATTTCCCATGTACTTGACACATGCAGAGAAATCAGACACCCTAGAAATGGACATTCCCTTCTCATGGAAAAAGTCTGGATCCCTAAATGTCCTTGTAGAAGGCCACTTACAGATAAGGATCACTAGTTTTCAACTTTATATGAACAGGAAATAAACATCTACTCTATTAAACCACTGAAATTTAGAGATTGAGGTATTACATCAGTTACAGTTACCTTAATACACTTAGATTATGCTGAATCACTGTAACAAATTCTGTAGAATTTGAGAACCATAAATAGTTTAGGGAGATTTGGACATGGTAGTAGTGGTGCTGTGTTCAATAACAAAAAAGTCCTGTTGCTGAGAGGATGGAAGCTTTTAAACATTCTATGTGTGATTCTGCTACATTCTGGGTGTCATGCAGCAGAAGTATCAGAGTACCATTAGGAAACCAATGAAATAAAAACTACTCTAGCTAGTAACTGCACTGTTACCAGTAGATGCCAGGCAATTTTTCTTACTGATTTTGAAAGAGCAAGTTAAATGAAGAAAATATTCCTCTAAAAATAGAAATTGATAAAATTAAGTTTGTTTTTTGAATATCTCTTTACCCTGTGGCTAATGTCATTTCATTTGTGCATATTGATCTTGACAAATGGGAAAGAAGAATGGTATATATTGTCCTTTTAAAAATATTAAAATACAGAGATGGTAGATTTTTCACAAGGATTAAGAGATATAGCAACATTATTAGAGATATTAGAAGATAGATATTCATATGTGTGTATATAACTTGTATTAAATATATTTATACACATATACATACACATATACATATATATATTTATATACTTTTATATTTTTATCAAGGAATTCTTTACTGGTGATTTCATTTTAGACCTTAGTGTTAAAATAAAGACAATCCAGATTTAGGGTTAGAGATGAGGGAAATGATAAAATATTGGTTAATTTAGTCTTAACATATGTAGAGAAATTTCCAAGGCAGAGGGCAGAGGCCTTGAAGCAGGACATAGGCTCAGGAAGATAATTCTATGAACATCAGGGATATTCCCATTTCGGATAAACAGGTTCCTTTGTGAGAAAAAGGAAGGAGGAAAGGAATGTACCCCTTTCCTCTAATGTGCTTTCTGTATTTTCATATAAAAACAGTAAAGTCCTAGATTTTAACTATCAGTTATAAGTAAGGGCACTTATACAAAGTGACACCATATTTTGCAGGTGTTAACATGTATATTTTTCTAATCTTGCTATAAAATTTAGGGAGTCAATTATTTTAAAGTACTAATTCAAGCACCATGCATTTTATTAATCTCACTTAGGGAGTCCTAAACAGAGAAGCATGTATTAAATCCTACAATTAATTACAAAGTAAAAGCTCCCTTTTCCAGTCATTTTTTTAGATAAAAACGTTGCTTTATAGAGGCAGCCATGGAATGGACAGGATAGTATTTCTCAAAATAATGTGATTTGAAAGATGACAAAAGAATTCCATCAACAGTCAAATCGCAATATACTACTTCCTGTTCCCAGTTCCTTGGAGTACAGTCATTCCTTGGTACTAGAGGGAGATCGGTTCCAGGAATTTCTGTAGATACCAAACTCTGAGGATGCTTAGGTCCCTTATATAAAATGATGCAGTGTTTGCATACAACCTACACATTCTCCCATATACTTTAAATCATGTCTATACTACTAATAATAGCTGATACAATTAACCCTAGAACAATACAGGTTTGCATTGTATGGGTGCACTTATAGGAGCATTTTCTTCAATGAATACATACTACAGTACTACACGATGTGCAGTTGGTTGAATCCCTAGATGTGGAACTAAAGATACGGAGGGCTGACTGTACAGTTTTACTTGGATTTTCGACTCCACGGGGGTTGGTGCCCCTAACCCCTTTGTTATTCAAGGGTAAAATGTACAGTATAAATGGTATGTAAATAGTTACCAGCATGTGACAAATTCAAGTTGTGCTTTTTGGGACATTCTGGAACTTTTTTGGAATATTTTTAATTAGTGCTTGGTTGAATCTGTGGATGGAGAACCCAAGGATATGGAGGGCCGACAGAGCTACCATATTCCTCTTAAATAAAGCAAACCCAATTCTTTATTCTTGGTTTATAAACTATTTTCTCATCAGTTCCTTATTATTCATATGCAAATTTTCAGCAGATAAATTAAAACAATCATTTTACTAGTGAAAATAAACATAATCTGGGAAACTATAATTGCTTAAGATCAACAACCTCCCAGGTACTTGGGTAGAGTTCTAATCTAAAAGTTTTAAATTCACAATTCTTTTATTACATGACACCAAACTTCCTGAACACTTAAGATTCCTACAGCAAAAGGAATGTATCTTTTTCAGAGACCACTAGATTCCTGAATGTAACCAATAAAGTATCATTACTGTAATGAGAGCTCAATGTTGAGAATGTTTGCAAAGATAATTCCTTTGTATTTAATTTAATTCAAAACTGTTAGCAAGCTTCAAATTAGTATTCACTAAAAGAGTACAGGTCATGTGAAGAAAAGAGAAAGAAAAAGAAATATGATTCAATAATTTGAAACATTTTTCTTTTTGCCCAGCAATCAGAATGACAAATTTTACTGAATCACAAACAACTTATAAATGTAAAGCCAGAAGAGCATGTAACTGGAAGGCATGACATGTGTAATTAGCTTCTCTAGGCTTACCTTGCTTCAATTGCCAAATGAGGTCAATATTAAGAACTCATTATACAACTTTTACTTCATGCCTTGTACTGTCCTCAGCTGAAAAGGATTAATTCTTTAAGGCAACAATTCTAAAAATTCTGATTTTACAAATGAAGGAACTGAGACAAGGGTGCATTAAGTAGTTTCATCAAGGTCTCATAGTTGGGAAATGTCAGTGCCAGGATTCAAATTCATATAGTCTAACTCCAAATTCCATGTTTTAACAATTACTCTATAAGCATTTCATACAGTATGAAGATTTGATGAAAAATATCATGGAATGAATTTACAGTGCCAGCCAAAGAACAATCCCTAGTTAATATTATCAACATGTAATGTTTATGCCTAAATACCACTATAATTAAATAAAATAGGATGCTAGTAATAATAAATCATTAATAACTAACATCCTATCAGAAAACAAAATATATTAGGATATATTGTATATTTCTCTGGTTTAAATTTAACTAAGCATAAAAACTGATGGGGTTCCGGGCAGTTGGCCCCAAAATGAGCCACCTTAGCATGTAGATTATTTCAAGCTGAAGATGATTAAGGCCCAACATACACAAGAAGAGTTTTTACCTCTTTTTTAACTGTCTAAATTAATTTAGATAGGGAGCCTATAGCAGGAAGAGAGCTAGCACCAAAGATAACTTTTTTTTTTTTTTTAAAGATAACTTTTTTAACATAAAGACTTCTCCACGTGGCCTCGCAAACATTTGTCTATCAAGCATTTGCTCTTTGTTCCATCTTCCTGTGAACTGTCTTCCTACCTTATGAAGTCCCAGATGCTTACCCCTTTCTCTTTAGCTCAGAATGACATGTAAACCCAAGTTGCCTGTCAGGGAGCTTCTCTAGTCTTTGGGGATCCAGTGCATACATAATTAAATTTGTTTTTCTCCTGTTAATCTCTCTTCTGTTAATTTAACTATTAGGCCAGGCAAAAAATCTAGAAGGAAAAACGGTCAATGTCTTCCCCCTCTACAAAACAAACAAGCAAACATTTACCATCATCACAAGAATCATTAACATGAAAAAAACAATTAAGTAAAATATAAAGAGACACTAAATAAAAGAGAAGGCTATATAAACCTAGATTGTCCCCTGATGTATAAAATATTCATACATCCTATTGAAAGTAAATGCTTTTGTCAAGTTTTATTTAATTTTCTGGTGGGATATTTGTTTTTTTCTTGTTGTGACTCACTGCTTTCTCTGAAAACCTGATCCTACTCTTAGCTTCTATGTGGTAGGCAGATGTTTTATTTTCTCAAAATATTAATACGTAGAGCAAGGTGAAGCAAGATTTTAAATAATGCATTACATCAACATAAAATAAAATTGAATATTAGACACTCCTCTCTTTAAAATCCCTTTAGTCAAATTAACAAGCTCTACTATTGTTTGACACGCTGAGTCCATCCAAATTCAGCTCATTTTACCTTACTTTCTTTTCCCATCTTTATTTACATAAATTTACCTACTTAGCCCTCTCCAACTTAAGATTTACTTTGGCCTAAAAAGGGCATCTTCTGTGAATTCCCCTTCAGTGAGTGCCCCATAAAACTTCCTGACCTTAGTAATTTCAGAGATTATTTTTCCTCTTCTTCCATTAATTGAAGGGGTGCAGTCCAGAGATTTAATCTCTCCCTGATATAAATAATGATATCTCTGTTTAAAGGCAGATACATTTCGAGCCACTTTTGATCTTTCTTATCTCCCCAAGGCAAAGCTGGCTATATAATTTGTGGGGTCTAGTACAAAATAAAAATGGGAGGTCTCTTGTTCAAAAGCAGGAAAAAAGCCAGACACAAAAGGCCACGTATTATATGATTCCATTTATATGAAATAAACAGAATAGACAAAACCATAGAGACAGAAGGCAGATTAGTGGTGGCCTGGGGTAAGTGGGGAGGAGGCGATGGGGAGTAAATATTTGAGTTAGTGGAACTTCTGATTCCCAGGTGTCCTCTGGAGACAAGTACTTAATGAAGCTCCTTGTCATTTAAGGTTAAATTCCCAAGGAACAAATGCTTCTGGTAAAGAGAAGCTATTTAATTATTTACTTATTTAATGTATTTTTTTTAAGTTACACATGTTTGTTTTTGTTTTCTCCTTATAGCCTAATACTAAAGTTTCATATTCTCCATATATTTATTTTCTATGCTTTACTTCCATTAATTTTTTTTTTTTTTTTTTTTTTTAGTGGTATGCGGGCCTCCAGCCGCTCCGCGGCATGTGGGATCTTCCCAGACCGGGGCACGAACCCGTGTCCCCTGCATCGGCAGGTGGACTCTCAACCACTGCGCCACCAGGGAAGCCCGACAAGAAAATTTTAACATAAAATTTTCTCTGCTATTTGAGCCACTGCCCCCTCCCCTTTAGTGTGCATTTTGCATTTGAATTATACATTAACTATATTCTCTTAGACACAGGAATTCCTACTCACCAAAAAAAAAAAAAAAAAAAAAAAAAAAGAGAGACATTTCCACCTGGCTCCAGGAAGATAACTCCTTAGGATGAACATTCCTTTCTCAATTCTATAAGTGGTCACAATGACCCACTACTCACAAAGACCCACTACTCACTGTGGACTATGTAAACTGTCAATATGTTACTTTCAAGTGTAACCACTTCTCTCAAAAACTTACATGACTGTGCTTTGACCTCTAATGGGTGGAAGAGTCCTCAAAGTTTTCTAAAAGACTGTCTCCCAGGATATAATCCTCAGGTTGGCTCGAGTAAAGTTTTCCATGTCTTTCTTACACTGACTATTGTTTAATATTTTGTTAACAGCACCATACTTCTATTATCACATTGATGGTATTGTTTTAAAATATCTGTTTTCTTGTTTCCAAAGCACTTCCATCTCACTTAGGATAAAATTCAAAGTCCTTACCATAAATGCAAAGGCTCTGCATGGCCTGGCTCCATGTTATCCTCCTGACCTCATTTCTTTCCATTTTCCTCCTGTACAGGCTTTTGTAGGCATACACTCCAGGACCTTTGTGTTACTGATCCTTTTGACTAAGTTTTTTTTCCTTCAGATATATGATTGATTCATTCTTCATCTCCTTCAATTGTCTTATCAGAGAGCTCTTTCCTGATGACTTCACCTAAAATAGACCTATTCCCAACTACATCAAGTTCCTTGTGTTTACTATCTTTTTGTTTTCTTCAGAGCACTTCTCTCTTGAATTTTAAAACATACTTATTTTTTGATGCTGTTGTCTACCCACCAACCAATACAATGTATACTTCATGAGAGAAGGACATTTTTTTTTTTTTTAATTTACTGAAGGCATTCACTATCCAGGACATTTCCTGGAGCACAATAGGTACTTGATAAATAGTAGCTGAACATGTAAGTAAGTTGCAGTCTTGTCTTATAAACTATAGATTCTGTAAAGGCAAGGACTGCATCATGTTTCTTCAGTGTCATTCACAGTCATGAACATATAATGAGTGCTTCATAATAGTTTTTTTTAATTTTTAATTTTATACAATTTTAAAGGTTACTTTCCATTTATAGTTATTACAAAATATTGGCTCTATTTCCCATATTGTACAATACATCCTTGAGCCTATCTTACACCCGATAGTTTGTACCTCCCATTCCCCCACACCTGTATTGCCCCCATAAGAGTTTATTGAAAGAGTAAGGTACTTTTTCTTAGACTATAAAACAAATATTACTCCTAAGTGTATTGTTACAAATTTAAAAGACTCAAACTAATGAAAATAAAGAATGAACCAATTATGTTTTGTTTTTGGTGCTTCTCTTCTTGATCTCAGCTTCTTAAGCCCCCAAGAATACATTAGGCCCAAATTTTAATTTTTGCCTTCCAATTCCTGAGATTACAAAAAAACCTATTGGTGTCTCTATCTCTTCATCCTCTGTAGCTTTTATGTATCTTATCCTATGATACTTAGGAAAACAGCAAATTCACTGAAAGGCAATGTGACAGATGGAATGTTGGCCATAATTCAATATACAATCCTTCTTTCTGACATTTTGATTCAGAAGTTCCCTGCCACCTTCATACAAATTTGTTTTTGTGTATGTATACATTTCACCTATCTTTTCTAGTTGTTTTCAGTAAGATCATTAATTGGTGCTGCAAACTATTTCTTCATAGCAAAAAAATAAACATAGATATTATTTTGATATTTCAATCAAGCAAATTGAACTATAGGCATGCAATTTGTTATAGCTTCTTTCAGGATGGAGTATTTGCCATTACTGACAATTAAACCGTTAAAAGAAAACAACGGTTGACGATGACACGCTAAGATTTTGCAGTTAAAGATTTTGCAAATAAAATAAATAATTCTATGCATTTTTAACACAATTAATCACTTTTCTGTCTTGAAAGTTTTCAGGTCATAAATAAGGACCAGTGAATGCATGAGTAGAGTATTAGAAATCTTCATCTCAACAATTCAAAAATAATAAGTACTAAATGTACTGGAATGTGCAAAAATAAGCACCTAACAAACCCTGGCTATCAGGCTAGGCTATCACACTGACCAACCTTCTTATTCTTCTTTCTGAGACTCCAGATTAGGAACATTACTCTATTCAAAAAAGGATAATGTAATGGAAATGGTTGATATAGCTGTTCCATTTAGAAACTGTAAAACATTTAGTATGACATTAGACTAGAAATGAGTATGAGACATAGTCAAGGACGTAAACTGCAAAAAAAATGGGAAGATAACATATATTTGCACACACAAAAAATATTAAACTCTCTTGAATTGGCATCACTTAAGTTGTGAGAAGTCAATAAAATACAAGCTTCAGCATTTTTACAGAAGTTTCATTCATGCATGCATATATTCAGCCAATATTTGTTAAACTATGGCAGTCATTCAGGCAATGGGGATTCGATAGAGAACAACTGCTTATGGAGAAGCTAAATGTCTAGTGGAGAAAACACAAATTAATTGGACAATAACACAAATGCATTTATAATTCTAAATTCTGAGACCTATTGGAAAGAGAGAAAAATGGTATAAGGGGATAAAAGGAAACACTATTGTTGCCTATCCAAGAGCCACCATCCCTTCTTTCTCTTTAACATAACCATACTCTTACACGGTTAAAGTTTTTTGCCATGGCACACTTCCTTCCTGCTGGGATGTTCTTGACAAAGAGTGTGAAGCTTGGGGCTTCGGCATGTACCTTACCAAGGAGACCAAGCTGAGGAACTGGGGATGGCAATAAGAGGCTCTATTTCTTGACATTGTTGAGCCACTAGATTTACCTCCTATGTGAAGCTGATAACATTAATACAGCTATTTGGGTAATACTCTGTTATTTAAACCTAACACATCCCACTGAGAGTCAAGAAAACATTGCTCCAACTAATGTTTCAGGACATATTTAGAGTAATATTTTTTTGACTCTCAGTGTTTCAGGACAGGTATCATCAAGTTAGATTTTATTTCCCCAAAGCTATTCTTCCAATTTGCAATACTAGCTATGTTGTATTGACTACTTACAGTTTGCCAGAATCACACATATTATTTCTAATTCTTATAAAATTTGAAGAGATAGATATTATCCTTTGTTTTCCATATAAGAAAACTGAGATACAGACAAAGTAAGATTTTTTCAGATTATACAGCTAATGAAAGTTGGAGCCAGAATTCTTATCCTTGTCTCTATGACTCCAAAGCCTAGGATTTTCCCAATAAATTATGGTAAATATCTCATGACTCTGACATTTAACTGATTCAAATATTAACTTATTATTAGGAAAATAGAAAACCATGTGACTCAATTAATTTTAGCCATAGAATTAATGAATGAGAGCCTCAGATCATATCCTCATAGAGATACTTATTGTCACTTTGGTTTAAAATTAGTACACCTTTCAAATAAACTTGAGGATAAATCCAGATATAATTGACCAGTAAATCTTATGAAATCAGGAATAGTGTAATAATAATTCCAAATTACTCTGCAACTTAGGTTTATTTTCCTGTTTCTGAGTAGACTAGAACTCACTATAAATTCATATCTTCTCCAAGAAGTCATAGTAAGTATAAGAAAATAAAAAATATATATTTAGGTCTTAAAAGTTCTCATCACAAGAAAAAATATTTTTAAAAATGCAGTCGCTTATGTATATATGTATATGTATATACATAAACAGACAATCATTATAAATAACTATTAATTACCTCCTTATGATTGTTCCCATTTTATAATATCACACTATCTAATTATTTTAAGTGGATATTTTGTTCAAAGAGTTAGATGTTTATTAGAAAGAAGCATTTAAGAATTAAGGTGGACAGTATTGCTCTCTTGTACGTCAAAGGAAGTTTTACTTTTTAATCATTTCCATTATCACCCATAGAAATTGAGGCTATTGCATTTTGAAGGTTTTAAAAACAATTTTAAAAGAAATTCTGATTTCTCTGCCTCACTAATACACATATTAAAGCCAATAAAGCCTTTTAGAACTGTTAGGAGTAAGTGATCTCAAGGGAACAATGTTTTCCAGGGAAATGATAATGGGATACAGAACCTTTCATTTCTGGGTCGCTAGTTTGAAAGTAGTTCTGGTTGTAAGTGATGGAAAGTCATTACTGTTCAATGGCCTATGTGAAATTAGTTGGTAGTTTCAGTCCAGTTCCTAGTGAATAGGTATTCACATCCCAATTGGCATTAATTAACATGCATGTTGACGGTTTTATTATGAAGACCAAGGGCTACAGGCATTGAAAACTGGATTTTGGAGCATATGACAAATGATAGCATGGCTGGGGAAACGTATGTTTCTAAGAATGTTACCATGGAAAGAATCTGAAATTTGTTTTTCTTCAAGAGCCTCTGAAAAGTTTCTTTGGTACTCAGAATTTTTAAACAACAAAGGTGTATTTATAACATTGATCTAGTGTATCTTTAACACTGTTCCACATTCTCAGAATGTCTTTTAAAAACCCCTAATTATTGGAAACACCTATCAGCAAAACCAATAATTTTTACTTAGACTCTACCCAGAAACTAATTCTTAATTTTCTTAGACCAATGACATAATAATCTGGCTAGGTCCACTAATCAGTATTATTTGTTTTTCTACATGATGCTGATGATATCCAACCAACTTTGGAAGTGGAACAGAATGTACCTTATAAAGGATCAGCAAAATTCTTTGACTCAAATAGTACTAAAAATAGACTTTTTAAATACAGAAGACTTTGCAGCTATCTATATCTGATCTTTCCTAACTACTTGGCAGGTATATTGCCAGAGCTGAAAAGCCAATTATATCAGAATCTCAGATATTCCATCAAACAAACAAATATGTACTGAAAAAAGTGAATGTTTACTAAATATATGGTAAAAGTTGAATAGTAATGTCTATAAGACATAATTCTCTAAATGGGATATCCCTCTCTCTCTCTCTGTCTCTTTCTTTTTCTCTCTGTCTGTCTCTCTCTCTCTCTCTCTCTCTCACACACACACACACACAAACACACACACACACAAACACACCAATTTAAAAACAAGCCAAGTGACAACCATTTTTTGAGTACCTATTATTTCATTGTTTTCCAGGAACTTTAAGCTTCTTCAAAGTAATAGCTCATTAAATACTGGCAGAGTATGTGAGGGTTGTCATTATTACTTCAGATTCATAAGTAAGGAAAGAGTCATAGAGAAATAAAAGAGCTTATCCATGTTCCACTGGCTAAATAACAGGGTGAAGTTTCACATTCCATGTTTTCTTGACTTCAAAATCCATGTTTATTCCACTACAGTAACATAGGAAGTTTATGTCAAGTTAGAATTTAGGAGTCTATAAGCAAGTCATTTCTACTCTTTCAAGATTTATTTCTTATCTGCAAATAAGAGAGTTGAACTAGATGCATTCCCAAATCCCTTTTAATTCAACTGTCGTAAGATTCTGAAAATGTTTTAGTTGGATGATGCAGACAGTGAATGGAATCATTAAAGAATATGTTCTGTCTATGGCACATCTTAATGGTAGGTCCTGCACAGAGTGCAAAGGGAAAATAGAATTACTTGTTTAAATGCTAGGAAGCTTAGATTAGTGACTACTGAAAAAAAAAACACAAAACAAATTTTATGTAAGGAATATGTCAAGAATGGTAATGGAAAAACATTCATTGCTGGGAGAAGAAACTAGTTAGCAAAACTTAGGCAAATGGAAAAATTAAATCAATAATATAAAGAAAGAAGACCAAATATAGGAGTGGATACAAGTTTCATCATATATGAAGTTCAGAATCATTCCTGGTTGGGATTTGCTGCTACTACTTCCCATTAAAACACCCTGGGCTAGGAATCCCAAGATTTGATGTACTTTTTTTCCTCTCCTGTCACACTAAAGAAAGACTACACTGTCAAATTCACATTTAAGGATGGTATCATGAATGTGGTAGAAATTGAGTTGGGTCTTAAAGCATAATAGGAGCCACCTAAGACATATGAAATAGTTTCTTTGAGTATTCCTAGACTTGTCACTCTGGCATCAGAATTACTGATTCCTGGTGAAAAATGTCTTTGATTTCTTTGTTTATTAAATCGCATAGAGTATAAACCAATGCTAGGAAATAGAGAAACAAACTGTTAAAGTCAGCTACACAGAATGAGTCAAATTTTTCACATGACCAATATGATTAGCTGAATAAAGTCTGTTTACAACACAAGACACACGACACAAATTTTTATTAAGCATGTGAAAATTTAAGACACTATTAATTCTGTCCACTTCTATTTAGTTACTTATAAGTAAATAGCAAAAAATATTGAATTTGACCAAAAACTTTTAAATCCTTTTGCTAAAATTGCCTACAGAGTCCATTGAACATTTATTTAAAAATAATATAACTGATGGAAAAATTTTATCAATTGAGGATAGGTTTGGTTTGGGGAAAGAGTAAGACCCAGTTTAGCACCAAGTATGATAAATTAAGTAAAAGATTCCAGGAGGAAAATACTGTTTTTGATCAAGTTGAAGTGTGACTAAAAGATAATATGAGTGATTTGTGTGTCTGTGACTTATAAACTAGCACTGATGGCAATTCCTAAGGAAGAAGACCGAAAAAATTTAAGCACTGTTAGAATACTGAACAGTGTCTAAAGTCCTCTTGAAATAGGTATTTTGAAAGAAAAGAATTTCTGTTTCAGTTTTTGTATGTTTGCATTTTTGTATGTTTTCAGGTTACTTTTATACAACAGTTATGTCGTATAGAGAGCAAATATAACAGATGCAAATTAGACATATTATAATCCATGTTAATCATATGCAACAAACTGGAAGAATTACCTTTAAAAAAATTCAGTGATTGAGTAAGCAAAATTAGTGCAACATAGGAGTGGGGAGGATAAATCACCTAGACTAGGTCATCAAACCCTGACTCCTTTCCTTGCTCAGAACCTTAAGCAAGATGATACAATTTTTAATATTTCTAACATCTTTAATTTTTATAACAGTAATACTCAGGTTTATTTTGAGGTTAAAGTTAAGTATGTATGTGAATTGCTTTTCCAAATGTAAAATACTATAGAAAAATTAATATGTAGTTATCCTCTCATTGTTATTTTTGGTGCTATATCAGGTAGCATGCTTTATTTAATCAATAACAGGTAATCAATTTTAAAGATGCTTAAACAGTAAATAAATTTTCATCTCATATAACATTAAACCCAAGTATTCTAGCTTTAAGAATGATTAATTTAGTGACTCAGTGAGGTTATCAGCAATCCATCCTCCTTCCATTTCATCACCTCGCCATCCTTTTGATGGCCCAACTATGCTTTGCAAGATAGCTACAATATTTCCAAGTGTCATATCCAAATATAGCAGTGGTCATAGAAGATACCTTTCCCCGTTAAAGTATAAAGTTCCATCTTCCCCTTTACCTTAGAGCATAAGTTATTAGACATACCTGGGTTACATGGCAAGACCAGACTAGAAACTGACAGAACATATAGGATTATTATGAGACCTTAGACTAATTAGGATTTTCTCAAAAGTGGGAGAGGGTCAAGTTCTCAGAGAGATGACTATCTAAGTGAGATCATGGCACTTTTATACAGGTAATCAATAATACCTTTTAGTAATCAATAATGCCTATTGGTTCAGGGGTTTGGTAGTTGTTACTGGAATGTATTAATTCCTTATCTTTAATTCCCTGAGCACTGGTGACCCAATAGTTGTATAACAGTATAAAGTTCATAGCTGTTACTCATAAAAATATTCCTACATCTTTGTAGAGGCAAGTGTCCCCTCTTTTCCTACCCCAATAACAACCAAAGAGCTACCTTTGGACTCACATATTTTTATTTAATCCCAGCCTACTATCTGTACTTGGTTGACCAAGCCAATCCGAACTCTTTCTCATGAATTCTTAGAATAAATGTTAAGTGCAAAATATGTTAAGTTTTAACAAATATAAGTTGGGTAACTACCACATAATCATTACCATGTGATCATGATATGGAACGTCTCCATCTCTCTAAAATGTTCCTCCATACCCCTTTTTATTCATTCCCCTCTCCCATCTCAAATCTTTGATAACCACTGATCTACTTTTGCCATTTTAGTGATATCTTCTTTAGAAGTACAGAGTTTTCTTTTGTATCTGACTTCTTTCATTTTGCATAATATTTATGTGCTTCATCCATAAATCATCTGTCCATTTTATAAGGCTGTTTTCTTATTATTGAGTTGTAACTGTTCTTTAAATATACAGGAAACAAGTCTTTCATTAGATAAATGTATTTTGAATATCTTCTCATAGACTGTGGTGTGCTTTTGTGTGTTTTTAATTAACAGTGTCTTTTAGAGAATAAAAGTTGTCATTTTTTCTTTTACGGTTTATGGTTTTCACCATCTGAAAAATTCTGCCTAACAAGTGTCACAAATATTTTCTCTTATGACATATACTAGGAGTTTTAAAGTTTTAGCTCTTACATTTAAGGCTATGATGCATTTCAAAATAATACTGGTTTATGGGGTAAAAGTTTAATTTTTAGGTAGGGATGTCTAATTCTTCCAGCTCCATATATGAAAACTAGTATCTTTTTTATATTGAATTCCCTTTACATCTTTGCTGAAAATCAACAGACTATATATGTGGGGGGCTATTTCTAGACCCTGTTCTTTTCTATTCTTTTACCCACACCACACTGTCTTGATAAACATAGATTTATTGTAAAACTTGAAGTTGAATAGTATATCTCCAAGTCTGTATTTTTTTTAAAGGCCATTTTTCAAAATGTCTAAGCCATTTGCATTTCTATATAGATTTTAGAATTATCTTGTTAATTCTAACAAAGATGCCAGCTATGATTTGGTGAGGATTGTAACTGAGTCCACAGATTAATTTATGGAGGATTGACATCTGAAAAACATTAAATCTTCTGATTCATGAATATATCTCATTTATTTAAGTCTTTTAAAATGTCTCTCAGTATTGTATTATAGTTTTCCATGCACAGATCTTGCACATATGCTGTTAAATATTTTCCTAAATATTTCATGTATTTGATGCCATTATAATGGTATTGTTTTTTAATTTAAATTCCCACTTTTCATTGCTACTTAAAATAAAAAAGGACAATTAATGTTTTAATTTGCCTGTATCCTCAAACCTTGCTTATTACTTTCAATAGCTTTTTCACATTCCTTAGGATTATCTTCATAGAAAAAACACCATCTACCAATAAAGACTTCCTCATTTCCAATCTCTATGACTTTTAAATTATTTCCTTGCCTTACTGAAGTGTACGATATCTGGTACAATGTTGAATAAAAGTGGTGAAAGTGGAAATCCTTACTTTTTTTTGAGATTATGCTTAAAATGTTCAGTATCCCACCATTAAGTATAGCATTAGTAGTAGATATTTTGTACTGTCCTTTCTGGTTAAGATACCTGTTTTATTCCTAGTGTGCTGAAAGTGTTCAATGATGTAAGGAGACAGAATTTTGTCAATACCTTTTTCTTTATATGTTGAGGTAATAATAAAATCATTTTGTTTTTATAGAATGAAGACTACAGATAACAAAAATAATTTTTTATAGGTTAACCTTGCATCCCTGGGATATATCCAACTTGATAGTGAAGTATTTGGCTTTTTATATATTGCTGGATTCAAATTGCTAAAATTTTTTTAAGGATATTTTGCCTGAGTTCATATGGGATATTGAACTGTATGGGTTCTTTTCCTATTTTTTTCCTAATAATTGCTGTTAATAAAAATTCTATGTGAGTGTGAAACTAACAACTGAGCTTCAGAAGAAATGATGCAAAAACTGAAGAAGAAATCTAAAGAAGAAATGGGCAAATCAGTAATTGCAGAGTTAAATTTTAATAAGCCTCTGTCACTAACAGAGAGAAGAAGTAGAAATAAGAGTATAGAAGACTTGAACAATCTTATTAACAACCTTGACCTGACGTCTTAAAACTCTCTACCAAGCAATAACAAAATATACATTATTTTCAAATGCTCATAGAACTCTAGCAAGATAGGCCATATTCTGGGCCACAATATCAGTTTCAATAAATTTAAAAGATTGAAATTATACATATTATTTGACTATGTGAAATTAACTTGGAAATATCCATAACAGAAAGAAATCTGAAAAATCCCTGAATATTTGGAAATTAAACAACAGACCTCTGAATAAGATAATGATCAAAGATTAAATCACAAGTTTAATATAGGAGAAACTATATTTAACTTAATAGAATGAAAACACAACATATCAATATTTATGGAATGGGGCTTACACACTGATCAAAAGGAAATTTATCCTGTTAAATAATTATATCAGGCAGTAAGTCTCAAATGATATAAGCTTCAGCCTGAAGAAACTAAAGCAACCAAAAAGAAAAAATACCTAACAAAAACTAAATTAAACCCACTGCTAGTAGAAAGAGAAATAAAGGCAAGTTCAGAAATAAATGAAACTGAAAACAGAACCAAAGTAAAGAAAATAAAGGAGACCAAAAGCTAGTGTTTTGAAAGGTCAAGAAAATAGTATTAAAAAAAAAAGGTAGAGAGAGAAGACACAAATTACTAGTATCCAGAATAAATGAGGGGACATTGCAACAGTTTCCATATGCATTAAAAGCATATTAAGATAGTATTAGGATGTACTCTGGGACTTCCCTGGTGGCTCAGTGGTTAAGAATTCGCCTGCCAATGCAGGGGACATGGGTTCCATCCCTGGTCCGGAAAGATCCCACATGCAGCGGAGCAACTAAGCCCGTGTGCCACAACTACTGAGCCTGTGCTCTAGAGCCTGCGCGCCACAACTACTGAGCCCGTGAGCCACAACTACTGGAGCCCGCCAGCCACAACTACTGAAGCCCATGCGCCTAGAGCCCGTGCTCCACAAGAGAGAAGCCACTGCAATGAGAAGCCTGCGCACCACAATGAAGAGTAGCCCCCGCTCACCGTAACTAGAGAAAAGCCCACGTGCAGCAACGAAGATCCAACACAGCCAAAAATAAAAATTAATTATTTTTTTAAAAAAGATAGTACTAGGATGTACTCTGTGCCAATATGTTATACAACTTAGAAGAAATGGACAGATTCCTTGAAAGACAGCAACTATAAAACTCATTTAAGGAGAAATAATTAGCCTGAATAGCCCCACATCCAAGAAATTCATACTAAAAAATTTCCTACAAAGCTCCCAGTTGCACATATTTCATAATAAATATTAGTTGTCATCACTTTTTATTATTAACTTTCCATTGAATTATTCCATAAATATTTATGTAGTAGACTTTAATTCAGAGACAACTAGGCTCTACCTAGTCATTATTTTTTTAAGACCATTATTTTTTTAATAATTTTATTATTTTTTTAAGACCATCATGACTTTACCCAATATCTTCCCTAACTTTGTTGGCTTAAAGACAATAATGGTATTCTTATTCATTTAATATGCTTTAGATAATATTTATTGCAATTATTGGCAATATTAGAGCTCTTTTTTACACCGTATCATTATCTCCTCATAATTATAAATATTGGTCTTGACTTTTTTTTTTTTCAGTGACATGATTTTTATTTCATCTAATGCCACTGGGCAAAATAATGCACCTTCTCTGTAGACTGACATATCTACATATGCCAATTGGTATATCTTTTAGCTCCCAGAATTCCTTCTGTTTCACTATTTAGCATCATTTAAAAATTATGCTAATAAATTCTTTCTACTGCTAGAGAAGGAATCTGGAACACAAACTTGACAAATGCATAAGGACTTGTTCAAAATATGGCTATAATGCTATAGGCATATTCGATGGTGTAATGCAATAACAAATCTGGAAAAGGCATGTTTAAACTTTGCTAAGTAGTGTTTTTGAAAGGAAACAAATCTGCCTTTAAATTTGATTGAAAATGCTTAACTACTCAATTTCTTCAACTAGCTTTGTTTGCATAAAATTTGGTTTCACTGCTTTGTGATTGTACATTTGCATTTAAATAGATTCATCTCCAAATGCTGTGCAACATACAGTATAAATGTGGGACTGTGAGGCCATTTTGTAGAAGATATTTTTGCTGACCCGATAGTCCAAAATGTTATAAAGCTCTTTGACGTTTTAAAAATTGCACAATGAATTTTATCACGTCTGTAACTCCCAATGAAATTACAATTTGGAATGATTTCTCTATGTGTCTTGAACCTGACTCTTTCCTTCATTCTTTACCTCATTCTTATGCAGACTGATGAAACTGTCTCAGCCGTTTCCCTAATCTCAGATCTAGGTAGAGGGCTACGCAATTTAAGATAAGGCAAATGACATTATGTACTTTTATTGATTTTTCCTTCTGAGTAGCAGTGTCTACATGACTTTTAATACTGGCAAGCAAAAATCTTCCACACTGTATATGAGGGAGATGTTCAAGCTGCACCCAATAAAGTCTTAATAATAGCATAGAATTGAAACAGAGATAACAATACGATCTTAGAATATACACTTGTATCTAAACTCTCACTACATTTTATATGTATGTGTCATAAGTCACTTGTTCTTGACTTATTTCCCTGCTGGAAAGTTAGCTTAACAGAGCTATTGGACAATACATTATATGAAGTCTCCTAGAATGCTCTTAATTTTGAGATGGTCAGTTCGGTTTTATTTTTCCTTTTAGTTCTCACCTAATCGCTACCTCTGTAAGATCAATTTGTTTCTCTTTGCTTAGTACTTCTTTGTTTTTAGTTTCGTTAAATTTATTTTTTTATTACTTGACTCCCTCACTAGAGTAGGAACCACATGAATATAATTATTATATTCAATATAGTTGAATTTATTCATTTGGAAACCACCTCTTTCTAAAAGGTCTGTTTTTTTTTTTTTTTAGTGGTATGCGGGCCTCCCTCTGTTGTGGCCTCTCCCGTTGCGGAGCACAGGCTCCGGACGCGCAGGCTCAGCGGCCACGGCTCACGGGCCCAGCCGCTCCGCGGCATGTGGGATCCTCCCAAACCGGGGCGCGAACCCGGTTCCCCTGCATCGGCAGGCGGACGCGCAACCACTGCGCCACCAGGGAAGCCCTTAAAAGGTCTGTTTTTTGATAGAAGCTGATCTCTACTACACCTAGAGGTAGGCAAGAGGACTCAGACATAATCTCACCCATGAAATCCCAACCTCATGGCCAGAGAAATTAATTCAATAATGTACACTTGAACTAAATGAATTAAAACTTGAGTGAAGCTCAAGAAATAATCCCCATAGAAGTTCTCCCTTTCCTCTTGAAATAAATTAATAATCACCTTCAGGTGAAAAGGAGAGAGCCTACCTGATAAAAGAGCTAACATATGGAAAACTGAAAAACGAAATGAAAAAAGACAACTCATAACCTGGTCGTATCAAATGATTGCTGCATTAAACTGTACCTGACAATGGGCTTTGGAAATGCATATTGACATGTTGCAAGAAAATTCTATTTTGCTTAAGCAACATGTGGCTTGTGTTGCCCTTTACATGCTAATAATTTCAAACTTTATGTGTTTTCCCAAATGAGATTATACAGTGCTATTCTGGTGTATATATAATAGCCAGATCTCCAAAATAACGTCTTGATTTGTAATATTTGCTGCTACCACCATTGAACATGGCGTGAGAAAGAGATCCACACTATCACCTGTAAAAAAGCAGTGTGAATCACTCCAGCCCAACAATGAGGCTAAGTTGTAGCTGTGCCATGAATAATCTCCTTAATTTTAATAATTAATTGGGATATTTTTGTCTGGATTGTGACAAAATTTGAAAAAGTAATTGAAAAGGTTTTAAGGTCTTTGCCTGCCGTGCTTCATTGTTTGCACGTTATTATTTGAATTGTAAGAGTAAAGAGGGATTTATTTGTGCAGTATATTGTGTATGAAGTGTGGAACATGGAATAGAAAAGGAGAGGCAAATTTCCAAAATATACAAACAGCCCATACAGCTCAATAACAAAAAAACCCCAAACAACCCAATAATGGGCAGAAGACCTAAACAGACATTTCTGCAAAGACATACAGATGGTCAACAGGCACATGAAAAGATGCTCATCATCTCTAATTGTTAGAGAAATGCAAATCAAAACTACAGTGAGGTACCATCTCACACCAGTCAGAATGACTATCATTAAAAAGTCTACAAATAACAAATGCTGGAGAGGGTGTAGAGAAAAGAGAACCCTCCTACACTGTTGGTTGCAATGGAAATTGATACAGCCACTATGGAAAACAGTATGGAGGTTCCTTTAAAAATAAAAATAGAGCTGCAGTATGATCCTGCAATCCCACTCCTGGGCATATAGCTGTAGAAAACCATAGTTAGAAAAGATACATGCACTCCAATGTTCATAGCAGCACTACTTACAATAGCCAAGACGTGGAAACAACTTAAATATCCATTGACAGATGAATGGATAAAGAAGATGTGATATATATATATATCTACTCACATACATACACAATGGAATACTACTCAGCCATAAAAAGAATGAAATAATGCCACTTGCAGCAACATGGATGGATATAGAGTTTATTATGCTAAGTGAAGTAAGTCAGAAAGAGACAAATACCATATGATATCACTTATATGTGGAATCTAATATATGACACAAATGAACTTATCTACAAAAGAGAAACAGACTCTCAGATATAGAGGACAGACTTGTGGTGGGCAAGGGGGAAGGGGGTGGGGGAGAGATGTATTGGGAGTTTGGGATTAGCAGATGCAAACTATTACATATAGAATGGATAAACAACAAGGTCCTACTCTGTAGCACAGGGAACTGTATTCAATATACTGTAATAAACATAATGGAAAATAATATGAAAAAGAACATATATATATCTGAATCACTTTGCTGTAGAGCAGAAATTAATACAACATTGTAAATCAACTATACTTCAATAAAATAAATTTTTAAAAAAGAAAAGAAAAGGAGAGGCAGAGGCAGATATATGATGAAGCAAATTAAGCTTAAGTTTCTGGATTCTTATTTCCATAGGCCTCTTCCTACACCAGGAGTATGGCACATGTATGCACAGGATCATATGCTTTTATAAAGTTACCAATGCTAAAATGTTTAACCAGTGTCATTTAAGAACACTATCCTTTGGAACTACAATTTTTCTATACTTTCTGTCATGTAAGATGCACTGAATGGCCATAGGTGTTTTGAGGTCCAGCTAATGCCCAAGTAGACTGAGGGCAATAGACATGTAGATAAGGACATAGGAGGGTGGTTAGTATGGCTATGTGAGAATCAGTAGCCCATAAATGTTTCTTGAAGTCATGAAAGAGCCTGACAAGCCCCCAAACATGTGCAAATTTTTTAAAAAGTGGCTAAAATTAAAATATTGGAAATAGCATCATTGAAGCAGTATGGAGAAGGCAACCAGGGAAGAAAAATATAGAAAGGGAAATAGAAATCTGTAGTGGTGTGGAAGGTACTGGAGGTCAGTTTCAAGAGGGGACTTGATCAGATGATTTCAAAAAAGACAAAAGGCAATTAGATCCGGCCAATAAGAAATTAACTTAAAATAATCAATTCAACAGAGTTCTAGGAGAAGAAACCAGGTGACAATGAGACAAGGAAGCAACAAGTGTTGTTATAAGAGAAGTGGGCCACTCTTTTAAAATATTTTGTTGGAATGTAGAAATGTAATAACACTAGGATGATTCCCAAGATTTAATCCTAGATTTGAGTATTCTAAACACACACACACACTCACACACACTTAAGAAGTAATATAGACAATTACCTTATATAACATATGTATATAAAATTAATATAATGTAAATGTAATTACTTTGTCTCTAGGTAAAAATCAAAGCAATACTAATCAGAACATGGTTTTTAAAAACGTAAGAGAATAAACATTTAAAAGTAGATTGTACATGTACTAATATAATGTGACGGTTTTTGTTTACTCTAGCTTTTTACAAATTTTTATTTTTATATATTATATTTATTTGCTTGAAGGAGGTGAAAAATGAAAATATAGAAGGTAAATTACAATAGCTATTTTTTTCAAGCCTATTGAAAGCTATGTAGGATATATAGTTTTAAAAAACTCTTTGCAAAGCTAATTGACCAAAATTCCCATGGTCTACTCGGCCTAGGAAAAATTTTTATTGCCAAACTTAATTTAACAGACTAAAAAGAATTACTAGGTGCTTATTTATTAGTGTCTATTTTTCCATCACAATCTAAGCAAGAAATATAATCCCTTTTCAAAAAGGGTTTCTTCATTTCACATTTCTCTACTTCTTAAAAAAAAGATACATTTTGGTCACATTTACAAAATATAGACTATGAAGACTGTTTTGAAGTTGTGAGCATTTTTCTTCATAAAGGACCTGCCAAGAAACAGTTTTACTCCTCCTCGTCTGCCACTGGTACAGTGCCAGCACATTTGGAAATGGTGCATTTATTATTTCCATTAAAGCCACTGTCAGTTTGGGAAACATTAATTTTGTCTAAAAACACAGCTTGCAGATTTTGAATAACAGTATCAGGCTTAATGTTATGTTGAATATTATCTGAAAATGGAGCACTCTACCAACTGCCTTATCTTGGTTCTAAGATTTTTTGGAGTATTTTTAATTCATTTTTTGCTTAGTAAACTAAACGCTTCAAGATTTTTACAGGAATACACTAGACAGTACTATTGGGAGACTGAGGCAAGGAGAGGTCACAGAAGCCACTACTAATATGACAGAAATTTATTCTCAAGGGCACTAAATGGAAATCAGGAAAATGAGCAACTGTGACAACACCATGACTGGGAAGCTGCATTAAATGGTTGTCTGGGCCCTAGAATCAAAGAAAACTTGATGAGCTTGTCCTGTCACTGGCTGCTAGCAAATTACATAACTTCTGTAAAGAGAAGATGGCATTATAATGCTGCTTTGTAATATTTTCTGGCTTATTGTGAATTATTAAATAATAATTATAAATAAAATGTTTTGTATTTTACCTGATACATTATTAACAATAAATATCAATTACTTTTATTGTCTATAGTAAGCCTTCAAAGCAGATAAATGGATTCTGAAACCAGGGCAAGAAAGAAAGAAAGATTTGTTGAGTACTTCAAATATTCTACACTCACCTGTGGGATCTCTAGAAACTTGGGAAGACCCGGGAGTGAGTACATCTACATCCACCCAAGAACTTGGATAAAGCCTTAGTAGTCCCTGCTGTGGTGAATGAAAGTTCACCTGGAATTTTCACTGCTTATTTTTAGCTTACCTACTGAATAATTGATGCACTAACTGTATTTTTCTAATTCATTTAATTAAATGCACTATAGTCAAAAGTTTTTCTGAAGATTTAAGGATGTCAAATAATTGAGTGAAGTGTGCTATATGATCTAGATACAAAAGATAATGTTTATAATTATCTTCTGACAAAAGACCTCAGGACCTGTACATATTCTCTAAAAATGAGACTTACAAACTACCTTGGATCAAAGAAATAGATGATCAATCTTAAACCACTCTATCAATATATGAAAATTAAAGGTCTCATTAAGTAAGTGTATTTTCGCATTTTTCTATATTGACAAAAATGTAGCTGAATCTGGTGATTTAGGCCTATCTGTCAATTCATTTAAGAGAAACAATCTTTCCAAAGCCAATTTAATTGTTAAAAGTTTTTATTATTTACAGTTTCATTTCTTTAATTTTCTCATCTCCAATATGGAATATGTCAATAGTAAATACCTTACAGAACTGTTGTGAGAACTAAAGAGAGAATTAATGTAAAGCAGATATCACAGTGACTGAAAATACTTAAGTAAATCTGAGTTATTCTTAGTGGTGGAGATATTGGTATAAAGTTGTGAGATCCTAAAAATTATATATACCAAAGTAGACCAGTTCTATAAATATATATGCATTCTATAATTACTTTGGTAAAACAACAACAACAGCAACGAGGGGGCTAACAAGAGAAACAAGGTAGAAAAATATCTGACTAAATACTTTTGAATCTTAGTTCCTTTCTTAGGTAAAGCTATTTAGAACATTTAGCTCTTTAAATTTTAAACTATTATGGATTTAATAATTAATTTGCATATGGGGATTATTTGTCTAGACTATGAAAAATATCCAAATTATAATTTAAGTTATAATATTTGAACTTCAAATAGAGTTGAATTTGAACTCAATGTACTAGGTAAATCACATAAAGACCTTCCTTCCACATATCATTTCTGACTAAATCTAATAGCCTGAACCTCATGACTCCTGGCCTTTATATAAACTGTCAGCATCCTCACATAAAATTTCTGGTATCAGTAGTGTCATACCTAACTAACAAAAGCATATGATTTACTCTCATTTCTTTCCAACTAAGGGAATTTTGTTGTGAACAATATAAACTATTTCAGAAGACTTTCAAGCAAAAGCAAAATATTACAAATGATTTCTCTCTCCAGCTCCAGCATCCCCATCTGACTTTCTTACCTCCTGCCTAAATGTCTGCACATGCTCTTCAGTCCTCCCTGAAATATTGTGATGGAGACTTGATCAATTCCCATCATAAATCCAGAAAACTTCTCTTTATTTACCTTGACTCTTTCTATAAGTTCAAAAATATTTATCTATCTCAATATCAGCTATATTTGTCTCCCTTTTTTCCAGCAATATCCACCTTTCACTAAGATGCAAATTCACCTGCCTACTGTGCAGGTAACATTTGTTGCCAACTTGTTAGCCCCAAAGATTAATGTTTTCCATATTAAAGTGAACAATCCTATATTCCTCACCTCCTTAAAAGATGAATTGCGTGTCTTTTATGTGGGAAATAATATTAAATAGGTGATATCTGTCCTAGGCAGCCTTTCTTTCCCCTTGGATTTCATGACTTTTCTTCCTTTCTTTTTTATAAATTTATTTATAAAATTTATTTATTATAAAACAAATAAATAAATTTGGCTGCGTTGTATCTTTGTTGCTGCGCTAGGACTTTCTCTAGTTGAGACGAGCAGGGGCTACTCTTCGTTGCGGTGCACGGGCTTCTCATTGTGGTGGCTTCTCTTGTTGCAGAGCACGGGCTCTAGGCCTGCGGGGTTCAGTAGTTGTGGCTCACGGGCTCAGTAGTTGTGGCTCGCAGACTCCAGAGCATAGGCTTGGTAGCTGTGGTGCAGGGCTTAGTTGCTCCAAGTCATGTGTGATCTTCCGAGACCAGGGATTGAACCCGTGTCCCCTGCATTGGCAGGCGGATTCTTAACCACTGCACCACCAGGGAAGTCCCGACTTCTCTTCCTTTTTGACAACTCCACAATAACCACATTTTTGTCACTCCCTGAATTGTTAAGTCTATACTGTATCTAATCTATTAGCCAAATGTATTAGCTAATCCCTCCTCAATGTTGTTTGCAGATACATGAAGAATACTTGCATTCTCTGGTGAATCAAGAACTAAAGGAAGTACCTAACTGTGGAATTTCAGAAAATGTGAACTAGAATAGTGAAGATCTTTGGAGGCCTTATGACAGAGGCCTCCAAAGCGGCCTATTATTTGGAGGCCTGCTTTTCATGGCTAAAATGTCTACCATAAAAAGTACAGATCTCGGGCTTCCCTGGTGGCGCAGTGGTTGAGAGTCTGCCTGCCGATGCAGGGGACACAAGTTCGTGCTCCGGTCCGGGAGGATCCCACATGCCGCGGAGCGGCTGGGCCCGTGAGCCATGGCCGCTGAGCCTGCGCGTCCGGAGCCTGTGCTCCGCAACGGGAGAGGCCACAACAGTGAAAGGCCCGCATACCGCAAAAAAAAAAAAAGTACAGATCTCATCTATACCAACAGACTGTATAGCATAATAAACTAAGCTCCATCATTATAAAAGATCTGGGTTCAATTCCCAATTAATCCACTTAACTGGGTAGCGTTAAGTATGCCATACTTTTCTCTAGACCTTAGTTCCCTTCTTTATAAAATAAGTTGAAGATTCAATGAGATAATGGATACCATATGCTTAGGATTGTGATACAAGTATAAATGATTGCCACTTCAAAGAAAATGATAATAGAAATAATAATGTGATGATGATGATAATTATTATGTGATTTTTCTTTTGATCATTTCCTATTACCCTACATTCTTATTTACCTATAATTAGTGTAAGATGTTATATCCTGAAGATCTGCATATTAACTTTCCTATAGCTCTTATCCTCTGTTTCATCTAAATTACTCAGATTCTGCTTTTACTTTCTTTTCTGTTTTATAATGTTGTTTGATGGCGGCTCCATCAAATCTTTGGAAGAATGAGGCAGTACATACAAAATAATATTTATATGAATACTTACACGAATATGTATATTACTATGTATATGAATATGTAAAATGGAATTATATGTAAAAGAAAATAGCATCAACCTTAGGGTCACCTATGCCTTTATGCATAGGTACCATAGATATTTCCCTAATCTAGTCAATACATTTTTTTCCTAAACTTGTTATTGAGCACTGTGTCATTATTAGGTATTTGTTGGCCTTGAAAGTGCAAATCACTGAAAACCTGTATATCACAGTTTCCTTTGTCTTCTAACTCTCCCACAAAACCTAAATTTTGATATAGATTACTATAAAAATACAGGGTATATCACAGACTCCTATACAACCTTATGGTTGGAATATCTTAGAACTACTTCAATGTTCTCCACAAAACAAGAATTTTCTCTAGAAAATTACATACCATCACTGACATTATCTAGGCTTTCCTCAAAGAAAATTAAAGAAGTTTACTACCTCAAAAACGAGCTCACAAATTTATTGTTCTGAATACTGAAAATTGCTTCCTCTTATTAAGTATCAAATCTGCTTCCCTGGACCTACCAATGTGAGGTATTAGTTCTGCTCTCTAGAGCTCTACAGTACAAGTCTAATCCGCCTTCCACATGACAGCCCTTCACATATTTGAAGACAGCTTGCACTGCTCCTCTAAGTCCTTAATCTATATATTCCTGCGGATCAACTATTTTTTTGCCAATTCTAGTTTTTCTTTCTTGGCTTCCTATGTGGTTATTTTCTGTCACACTTTAGCTTCAGTTTGTCAGTGATTAGTTTCAAGACCCACTTTTCTTGGAATAATACTCCAAAGAATGAACATAATATCAAATAGGAATTGTTAAAAGGTTGAAAAAACTTTAAAAATCAATCGTAACTTTCCAGTGCTTTAGTTATCAGATGCTATGTTACGAATGTTTCCAAACTTTGTGGTAAAACACCACACTCCTTTTATTCAGTTTACGAATTCCATGAGTGAGAAATTTAGAAAGGGTATAATAGGGTGGCTTATCTCTGCTGCATGATGACTGAAGCCTCACTTGGGAGAAATAAACGCCTGGGATGACACAAATGAATGGGGCCTGACATAATGTGGAGGCTTCTTAACTAATACATCTGTGCTCAGGCTGGGATAACTCAAAGACCTCAGCTGACCTGTGGTCTCTCCATGTGGCTTGAATTCCTTAGAGCCTGACATCTGAGTTCTTAATGGAACATGCAGAGAGCATTCAGGAAAAAACAAGGCAGAAGCTTAAAGGTTTCTTCTTCTGACCTGTCATCAAAAGATGTGCAGGTGACTTTGAGGTAACCCCCAACTTGGAAATGTTACAATACACATTGACGTATAAAGAGGGAAATGAAAGGTACAGAGCAGTCACTACTCCACAGCAACTCTGGTGGCTAACTGGATATATGTTGCCAGTTCTAAAGATCTCCACATTTCATACTGCCTTTGTCACTTTTAGTCCAAGCTGATAAAATTCTTTTTAAAAATTCTGGGTTTCTTATGTATCAATTTATAAATCCACTCCATTAAAAGAAAACCAGATCCACAAATCACTTTATGATAAATTCTCTCAATCGTGGGCTTCCTACAAGACAATTGTGGGACAACACCCTTAAGAATTAACAGAAGGCTATTTTTAAAAAAGTGTCTCTGAGGCACACATCAAATAAACTTAAAAGACTTTTGCCTTCTGAAAGAGTCCAAAAGGCATCACTTTAAATTTTCTGGAGGGTTTAAGAAAGAGATTTTCAATTACACCCTTGCTTCATTTTTACTCTGAAGCCACATTTTCCTGACAATATTGTATATTTGACATTTGCCCTGATTCCCTTTACTATTTTGAAATCTTTTGCATTCTGAAGAGGCTGTGAATAGATTTTGTTTGTTTTTTTTTTTTTTCAAAACTTTGGTAAGTCTTGTCTCCTAAATACTTTTTTCTAAAGTTTGCTTTAAAATTGAACAACACCTTTTTAGCTGATTTCTAGTTGTATCTTATCATACAGAGCTAAAAGAAACCTGTTGAACCTTTAAAAATTCAACATGGAAATATCCTTAGCAAATTCAACTAGTTTCTTAAACACAGTTTTCATTTTCCACGTTACCCTAGGTGACAGTCTTGCCAAGATTTCTGCTACTACATAAGGTTAACTGGGTACATTATGAAAGGTAAAGGTAAGAGTGATGGAAACAATTATCATCCTGTTTTGGGTCATGTGGGATATTTAGCCTCATGGTGCAAAGCATAATTTCATATAACCCGCCCCATTATATGTTTACTTCCCTAATGTGGCCAAAACACCTATTTGACCAAGAAATCTATGGGATCCAAAAAGCCCTAAATGTTCAGAACACCATGTGACCAAAATCCAGTCATATAACGCCTACTCTTCCAGTTCATCTACCTTAATACTTCTGTTAAAACCTTTCATAAAATTGGCTGATAGCCCTAATCCATAAACTGTCATTCACTGTAATCTGTTCATTTCTTGCCTACACAGCTACTGTTTCATGGGTCTTCATTATAACAACACCTTTACAAACTCCCTTAGTCTTTATGATTTCCCCCCACCTCTGTGACACTAGCCTGAAAACACCTCAATTATGGTGAAAAACAACTATCCTCCTGTTCTGTCTCTGCCACTGATCAGTTTAATATTGCTGGAGAAAAACACAATTTGTGAAATAAAATTGTGTGTCCTGCTGGGATTGAAATATATACACTAATATGTATGAAATAGATAACTAATAAGAATCTGCTGTATAAAAATAAATAAATAAAAATTTTAAAAAAATTGTGTGTCCTGAGTAGGTTTGATTTTGACCTGATTAAAAACTCTGAACTAGCTATTAGCCTTTGTTTAGAAAGATAAAGAAGGAAATGAGTGAACATTCACATATCTATTGCCAATATATTTTAGTTAAAGCTTCACATGTTCTGTAATTTGTCACAGGTTCTGTGACAAGTTCAGGTTCTGCCTAAATTTGCATACCAAGGGAGGCAAAGAACTTTCTTCCTACAAATTCAAAAAAGTTTAAATATTGTTAGAACTGCTGACTTCTAATCTATGAATGTTTGGAACAGTAATACTTGTCATAATGTTTCAAAAAAACTTGTTCATCCCAATTTTTAACCTGTATTTGTCAGAGGAGGTTGGTTTTCCTGATAATAACTGTCCATTGAGTATGGCTTGGCTGATCTACTTTAACAGACTCCAAATATGTTAGGATAATATCTAAAGACAATCTTCCTTGCTAAAAAAAAAATAGTTTGCATTTTAAATAATAAACCTAACAGTTGTCTTCTTAATCTGTGTCTTGGCAGAATTCAAATTCAATCCATGTTGAAATATTTTATTTGTAGACTGAACAAAAAGTACAAAACCTAAAAGTTGAGAACGATGTTTTATTTGGTGGACAAAACTGAGGACTTAGGCCCGGAAGACAGCCTCTCAGGTAACTCTGAGGGACTGCTCCAAAGAGGTAAGGAGGAGCCAGCATATATAGGAGTTTTTGCAACAAAGACCAGATAGTCGGAACTTCAACCGATTACTGTTAATTAAAGAAAACCAGACATCTCAAGTTAATGAACTTAGCACTTTTCTCTGTATGGGAAGATGCAAAACTCTGGGCTCATTGAAATCATTCCTTTGATATGCATGTCAGCTATCTAGGGCCAGTATTCTGTGCCTTCCCATCCTGAGTCCCCTCCGTGTGCAGCACTGAAGGGTGGCTGCAGTGATTGAGGGCTTGGAAGCAGGCAGCCTGTTTGTCTCCACCCTGAGTTCTCTCAGGGCTCACTGTCAGGCACAGGGGAAGTGGCTGGATGGCTACAATATCCTTTGTTTACTGATATGGCAGGCAAAATCTTTCATTCACATATTGTTTCAGCTCTGATATCACTACATTTTACTGGATGTCAGGGTTTTTTTTTTAAATGTGTTTAGGTCATACCATATCAATATATTCCATCCCAATCCATCAAAATAGTTCCTGTACCTTGAGAAGATTAAAGTTTACATACCTAAAATTAAATGAACTAGGGTGTAATTTATTTATTAAATGAGCTAGATTTAGTGAGTTCACACGTAAAACAATTTCACCCACTCTTACCTGTATGCCTTCGAACTATGTTGAATTGTTTTTCCCTATCATTGTATAAAACATTGAGTAAATTCCAAAGCTTTCATAATCATATTCTAGTCTTTGCAAGTCCTGTTTGGTCTAATGACAAACCTTTATTCTCTCATTTGAATCAAAGCTATTTCATTTCCAGGCAGCTTTGACCTGAAACTATCAAATAAGCTTTCATGTACTTTACATTCAGCTTCCTTCTTCTGTTTGCTTTACCTCCTCTTCTACAGTCTAGTTGATGCTTATATCTATTCCCAGACTTAGGGAAAGGGTGATTAGTTCTAGGAAACAAGCATGATGTTATGTGGCCAAGATAATTGTAATTTAACATCAGGACCACCTTTATGTCAAATGCTGAAGTAATGGCAGTTCTGCCTGCCAAAGGATATTTTCAGATTTCTTCTAAAATAATAACCATGATTGGAGACCACTTTTCCTGTATTTCCCTGATGAAGATGAGGCTTCTTCCAAGTAGACTTTTGAGACTTGCCCTCTCAATGTCTAGCTTCTGGCTGTCTACCCCATGCACACTCTTTCTCGAAGAGAGTCCATGCTCCCTTCCACAAGGTCAAAATCCGGCCCACAGGAAACTGCTTTGTGGAATTTAAGTTCTGTCCATTCCCCATGCTGTTTGCTTCACTCTGCTGCCACAGACCATTCAAACCTATAGACTTTTTCAGGCTTGGATCAGAAAATACTTCTTGTAGCCTTAAAAATCCAAAAAACACACCTAACATCTCTAAGTGGGTCTCTGATCTTTACTTCACATGGTTTGGTGGCAGAAAGAATTAGCAGCTCTCTCTCCCAATAAATTCCCAATTTGTAGTTCTTTTTACCATCATTCTCTTCTCTCCTCATTTAGGCTAGAGTTGGATAAATAACTAGTTCTACAGGGTCTTACCATGTTCTGCTTACCATCTAGTGCCCAAGTGAGTCTTCTGGCTCACTGGAACCACTACTGAAGGCATAGAAACTCTAAGACAATGGGAAAAATTACATTTGACATTGTGTTACCAAGAGACAGCTCTTAAGAGACATAGGAAGAACACTCTTTGACATAAATCACAGCAAGATCTTTTTTGATCCACCTCCTAGAGTAATGGAAATAAAAACAAAAATAAACAAATAGGACC
>NC_041222.1:71096828-71179594 GCF_002837175.3 Physeter macrocephalus
CCAGCAATCCCACTACTGGGCATATACCCAGAGAAAACCATAATTCAAAAAGACACATGCACCCCAATGTTCATTGCAGCACTATTTACAATAGCCAGGTCATGGAAGCAACCTAAATGCCCATCAACAGACGAATGGATAAAGAAGATGTGGTACATATATACAATGGACTATTACTCAGCCATAAAAAGGAATTAAATTGAGTCATTTGTTGAGATGTGGATGGATCTAGAGACTGTGATACAGAGTGAAGTAAGTCAGAAAGAGAAAAACAAATATCATATATTAATGCATGTATGTGGAACCTAGAAAAATGGTACAGATGAACCGTTTGCAGGGCAGAAATTGAGACACAGATGTAGAGAAGAAATGTATGGACACCAAGGGGGGAAAGCAGCGGGGGTGGTGGGGTGGTGGTGAGATGAATTGGGCGATTGTGATTCACATGTATACACTGATGTGTATAAAATTGATGACTAATAAGGATCTGCTGTATAAAAAAATAAATAAAATTAAATTAAAAAAAAAGAGGCACTGGGCCTTGTAATTCTAATTCTATACCTACAAGGAATCATGGAAAAACTCAAGAAACTATTAATGTCTAATTTTAATTACTTTGATGATAATTTTTACACATTTTATGTTTGATGAAGTACTTTTCATTAATCTTGTTTACATTATTTCTTAATCTACTTACAGTATATATTACTGGGAAAGAAAATTTGACTTATTTGTACTGAAATATCTGGTGATATGTTTTGTAAAAGTTTAAAACTATTAAAAGTAGGTTACTTTAAGCCCCCTAAACTAGGTGGATTAAAGTTCAAGTTTATATTCCTGAACTGTTTAAGAAGCTTACTAATTAGTGAAGTCACCTGCAGTGTGAATATCACATTGGACTATGTCTTTCCTAAAGACATTCAATAACTTCCCTTTGCTTAGGACATTAAATGTAAACTCCCTAGTTCAGGGTCACAGTTGCTCTTTTCCGATATGCTTCCTATTTTCTTCAACAAACTTACCTCACACTCTACTTCCACCCTCAGTCCTGCTGCTCATTTATGTGTTGTTCTTGACATAAGAAACTCATCACACAATTTCCCCAGGTACCCTCTTTCCTGAATCTCTCCAGCTATTTTTTCTCTTCTATTTCTGTTCAAGATCTACACTTATTTAGAATTTGTTTAGGTAAATTTCAAATATGTATCTGCAGGTTTACCTCCACTAGATTTTAAATTACTTAAACTTTTTTTTTCGAATCTTTAGTGCCTAGACTAGGACCCTGTATACACAGAGCAGGCTGGTAACACATTATATTGGTGATAATTAATTATGCAACCAAATATAAAACACTACCATATAGTGGAGCTTTTAAATCTCACCAATGGAAAATAGTGATGTGACTTGTTGATATCAGTTATGCAGTAGCACAGAATGTCTTGATTTATTTCTCTCTGTTTATACTTATATTTATTTGATTTCTGATATATATACAAAGATGCTTTTTCTGTTGCCCAGGAAGGGCATTTGTTTATATTTTAGTCATAACTTATGTATGTTTATAAATAAATATATTTATATATACATACATATATATGCAAACATACATGCATAAATATAGTGGATGGGGTTGACATATGCATATATGAAATATATATGTGTGCATGTGTGTGTGTATGCATATAGTGTGGTAGATTGTAAAATCAGACACATTGCTTTGCCTCCTCCCAAGAAGTAGAGACTTTCTCTACCCACTTGGATCTGGGATATTCTTAAGCCTTGCTTTTCCAAGAGAATAGTAGCAAGCATCATGCAAGGAGTTTCAAAAAGAACTTTCACTTTAAGATTCCTTCATGTGCTGGAAATCTTCCTACCATCACATGAAGAAGCCTGAGCTAGCCTACTGGAGGATGAGACCACATCGAATAAGCCTAACCACCTGAGGCCCCAGAGATCAACAAGACTCAGAGTCTAAGTGGGGACATTCTAGACAACAGCCCCAGTCATTTCACTCACTGACTGTGGTGATGAGCTAGGCCAGTTGAGTATGGAAGAGCTTCCAAGTTAACCCATAAAATTGTGACTAAATGAAAGGGACTTGTCAGACCCTACTCTAAGTGCTTTAAACATATAGCATTAACTTTTGAAGCTTCATACCAACTCAATGAAGCAGGTACTGATATTTTATATCATAAAACCGAGACAAAGAAAGGTCTCATGATCACTGGAGGGTAAGTGGTAGGGAAGGGGCTCAAACCCTTGAAATCTGTTCTCTTCATATGGATACCTAAGTTCCTCTTCCCTGCATGATGGACTGAGCTGGGAATTATTTATTAAGGATCAAATAGCAGGTGAGCTCAAGCAATAATTATTTGATTCGTTAAATTGAGAGTTAAGAGCAACGGAGCCTGTTATAGGTTTCAGTCTCCCATTTTGACCTCTGAAAATTTGAATAAAGCTAGCCAAAAAGTTATTTACCAAAAGTTGGACATTCCTCTGACTCATTTTCAGTTTTTGAAGGCAGTAGGCAGTAGCCAAAACATGCCCCACATCTACAGTGAGATCCTTACCACAATAATCCTGTGAGAAAAGCCATGGATGTCCCCATTTTATACATAAGGAAATAAGGCTTAGAGGGGATGAACAATTTGCTGCATGTCACCTGTTGGTAGGTAGATTTTTCTTCAAATTGCATTGTTCCTTCTCTTATATCATATGTCTATCATCTGGGCATACAAATCAATTAAAACACTCACTCTTATAATGTTGGACAACCCAGCAAGTCCCAAACCCCTGCCCACTTCTTTTTATTAATTCTTAAGGTTAGAGGCATAGATATCTGACTAATACTTTCATGATTATCTGTAACCTCAGGAAAAAATACAAAGTATGATATTCATGTAGAATATTGGTAAGTAAATTTATGTGGATTTAAATTTCTCTTCTTCCTTCATAGATTAAGCTACTTGCCTCCAAGCAATATTACTTCTAATTATACTAATAAGAGTGATCAAATTAAATTCCTAGATATTAGCACTGGAAATTGACTTTTCTTGTGGCAATCACTGAAATCCATATAACTTATTTGGTACTAATTCTCTGAGGTTTCTTGAAAATGACCTTTAGCTCTTAGTATAAATTAATTTTGTAAAATGCTTTTACACTTGGAGAACAGGGTTGAGACCTCTAGGTCAAGGATAAAAGAACATTAAACTTGTAACATTACAAATTTTCTTTTCTTTCTGTGATTATTTGAACTTATAAATAAATGGAATTTTGTGAGTATAAGATACATGGTATTTTGTTTTTAATATAGTTTACTTTAAAAGTGGTTTAAGTAGGGAACATAAAAGAAACATATTAAGGATAAACTAAAGTAGGTTTCAAGTGATGAAGCATAGTGGCACTTTATTTGGAAATAGCAATAACAGCAGTTTGATGTGCAAGAGTCTACAATTTAATCAACAGATATTTAATGAGAACACATCTCTTAAAAATACGTAGGAAACAACCACAGTGTAAGGTAGTATTTGAAAAGTGATATGTCAGATACATAGCAAGTGAAACAGGAAGACAGAGATAAGAAATATACATTATTTGGTGAAGGATTAGAGAATTTAAGAATTCACGGAAGGAGAAGTTAGGTTGAGCTGAAGAGTGGATTGGATGGCATGGAAAGAAAACTTAATTCAGACAAAGTGAAGAACATCACTATGGCACAAATGCAACAAAGTTCTTGGTAGAATAAGACAGTCTGTTGTGGTTATACCTGGATGGAGATTTCTAAATATTTCCTTCAAATATCTGCCAAATATAGGAAATGGAATTCCTACCAGTGTGTATGTAAACGTGTGTGTGTGTGTATGTGTGTGTGTATACCTTGCATAGAAATCATGGCTGACCTCTTAAACTTTCTTTAGCCATAACAAATCTGAAGACAAACATCAGCACTGCTTTCTCCTGAATATAAAATTTGGGACAGTGTGGGAGTTAAATCTCTTTTCTGCTGATTATGAGTATTTTAACACATGACACTTAGCAGATGATAATTTTTTGTCAATTTATATAATTAGAGTAAGGTCTAAGAGTAACTGAAGTTTACTCTTAAGCTAATTTTAAAGATGAATTCTAAGGAAACACCAAAAACAAAACAGAAACATAGGGTCAATGAGGCTATGCTTAAATCATCTTATGTGAAATCTCATATAACCATTTAGTCAAAAGGCTAATGTGGTAATTGCCCGCAAATTTATCCATTAGTTAAAGTGTCATCTCTAATGACTTAAACTTGTAAACACCTCATTTGCCAAAGTTACGAATACATTCTTCATTTAAAAATTTTATGACTCAAATAATAAATGTCTTTGTTTTGTTTTCCTCACGTTTAGTCTGAATGATGGAGACTGTTTAACATGTTCTACTTTATCATTGTTGTGACAGCAGATTTGTTTGAATAGTGGTACAGGAAAATAACAATTTTCTCTTTTCTATTTTAATGATGCTGTCACCTAATAGTAATACTTAGAAGATAAAACAATTTGTAATTTTTATTGCATTAATACTCTATATGACACTTATAGTTGCAAATTAGTGCATGGGAGGTACTTACTTTAACATCACCTTTATAACTAGGTTACCACAGTGGTATACCTGAAGAGTAGTAGTCAGAGTAGTTGACACTTTTCCTGAGCATTTACTATGTACAAATCCTATGCTAAGTGCATTAACTATATAATCTTAATAAATACTCAAAATCTTGGCACTTATTTCTATTTTATAAACTAGGAAATTTGTGATTAGAGCGATTATGTTATTTCCCCAAGGTCCCATAATTAGTAAGTGGCTAATTGCTGAGAATGTATTCTGTCTCGATCTGTATCCCTACGTAAGGGCTAGGAGTTGTATCCTGCTTATGACGTTTCTCAGTAAGCAAAACTCTATGGAGATCCTACCTCTAAAATCCTCAGCCTTGTTTATTATGCAGAATTACTCGTTACTGCCACTATTCACAAATTTTAATTCTTCTCTTGCACTTTTAAAAACTATTCTTCACTGAAGGATAAATTACATGTAATAAAATGTACAGCTATTGCTAGTACATCTAAACCACACAAAAAATGTACCTACACTCCTGTCAAGACATAATATTTCCATCACTCAAGAAATATTCTTCTTTCCACTCCTCAGACAATTCCTTCTTACCCTCCACTGCCAAGCCCATAAGTCAACCACTGTTCTTACATCTTTCTCTAATAGAGAAATTGTTTCCTGTTTTAGAGCTTGATTTAAATGAGATTAAAAAGTATGTACTATTTTTTGACTAGTTTCTCTTGCTTAGAGCTATGTTTTTGTTTGCTTGTTTGTTTGTTTTTGCGGTATGCGGGCACCTCACTGTTGTGACCTCTCCCGTTGCGGAGCACCGGCTCCGGATGCGCAGGCTCAGCGGCCATGGCTCACGGGCCCAGCCGCTCCGCGGCATGTGGGATCTTCCCCGACCGGGGCACGAACCCGTGTTCCCTGCATCGGCAGGTGGACTCTCAACCACTGCGCCACCAGGGAAGCCCTAGAGCTATGTTTTTGAGGTTAATCCTTATTGTTCGTATCTACAGAAGGTTTATTTTTATTAATGAATAGTATTCCAATATATGAATGAATAAGTCACAATGTTTTAATCCATGTTGTTGTTGATAGACATTTTGGTTATTCCCAGTACTTTTTTATAGACTTAAAATTTTCATATCTCTTGGGCAATACAAAAAAGTAAAATTACTGGTTCATAGGATAGGTGTGTTCTTAACTCTTATTAGAAATTGTCAAACAAATTTTGGATGTTATTTTATCACTTTATACTCCCCGGGGCAATATGTAGATTGTTTCGTGTCTTTGCCAATATTTGGTATTGTCAGTCTTTTTGATTTTAACCACTCTATTAGGTATGTAGTGGTATCTCACTGTGATTTCAGTTTTAACTTCTTTGATGAGTAATGATAATAAGTAATCATGAAATTATTAGCCATTTGTGTATTTTCCTGTGTGAAATGTTTATTCAATTATTTTGCCCATTTTGTTGTGTAATTTGTCCCCTTGATATTCATTTTTAAGAGTTGTATATATAATATGGATAAAACTTTTTTGTTGGATATATGTATTATGAATATTTCATCCCATTCACTACTTATGTATTCATTTTAATAAAGGTATAATTTTCAATAGACTTTTTAAGAGCATTTAGGGCAGAAAATTGCTCAGAAAGTATAGAGAGTTTCCACATATCCACATGCCTACATGTACATTTTCCCCTATTATTAAGACCCTGCATTAGTGTGGTACATGTATTATAATTGATGAAATGAGGCTGATACATTATTATTAACTAAAGTTCATAGTTTCCATTAGGTTTCACTTTGTATGGTACAGTTGTATGGGTTTCAACAAATGAGTAATGTCATCAATCTAGCATTACACTATAATACAGAACTGTTTCACAATCCTAAAAATGCCCTGTGTGCCACATATTCATTTCCCCTCCCCCACCAAACCTCTGGCAACCACTGATATTTTTTAAATGTTTTTATAGCTTTAAGCTTAGAATCAGTTTGTTGATCTCCATAATGAAGCTTGCCAGGATTTGGAGTGAGTTTGGGTCTGATATAGACCAAGTTGGGAAGAACTGACATCTTAACAATATTGAGCCCTTATGTCCATAAGCATGGAATCTCTTTCCACTTATTTACATTTGCTTTCATTTCTTTCATCAGAGTTTTATAGTTTTCCTCATGTAGATCTTACACATATTTTTTGATTTTATACCTAAGTATTTAATTTTTTTCTTGGTAGTAACATACATGGTTGTATGTCTTGAGCGCCACATTCAAGACCAGGGTGATCATGGCAAACTGATTCTCTATGAAGTTGAAATGTTTAAAACAACTTTATATTTGGAGGACATTTATAAATATTGTATTAGAAAAGAGGTAAAAATCTAAAATCCACAAAAATTTACTGTATAAAGCATCATAGCTGAAAAGACAATCCCTTGAATTCCATATCATGAAAATCCAAACTTCAATAAATTCAAGCCATGAAAAGATTGACCTGTTTTGAAACCAACATAAACTAGTATGTTATTTAAGCACTCTTCTTTATATCTTCTATCCTTGAATTTTATTAGTCAAATCTTCATAAAAGTACCCCTAACAGAAATAAGGTGATGGTTGATATAACAGTAAATTATATGAATAATCGCAAATGGAAGTTGAATAAGATGCTTAATTTCAAAGGCTTTAAAGGGCACTGGGAGGTAAATATCGAAAAATTATTGCTTCAATGACTGGGTTTCCTGAGGCTATTTTTGAAAAGTTACAGTCCTGTCTATTTATAGCTGCAAGGACAAAATCAGGATGGCACCTGTGATTCAATGTGGAAAACAGCAGAGATGAGAAGCCACATAGACTTTTTTTCATGGTTTTCACTGTCATATTATGATAAAGCTGTACTTTCTCTTATTTACCTTTATTTAAAATTTGTTATTTTTTTTACTTTAAAGTTTATCATTTTTTCCTTGGCATTCTGCCTTCAATGTGCATTTGTCTCTATACTTAGTCACTAGCAGTTCTACATTGTTGAGCTTAACAAAAGAGACAGACAAAAACCTTACTCAAAAGTAGTTTTAGTTGAAATTGGAGGTAAGTGTTATACAAGCAACTTGTACAAGGTGTAAATGGAACAAGAAGAGGTAGAGCTAACTGCCAGAGGCATACAGCTAAGGCATCATCTAACAAGGCAGTGTCATTTGAAGGAAGGGAAGGAGAAAGAAGGATGGCAATATTCCACCATTAAGGAGCAAATATAAAGGCATGAAAACATGGACAGTCGCTGGGAAAAGCAAACAGCTTGGTGTACTAGAGGATTTGGAGGAGTAGTTGAGAAAGAAAGATTTACAGAAAATATAGAAAGCACTATGCTAAGAAAATTTCAGTTTATTGCAAAAGCTTTTGAACACAGGATTGACAAATGGGATTATTTTAATAAAACTAATGCTAGTGAAGTTTAGGGTATTAAATTTGGAAGCCAGGAAGAGGGACAGTTGGAGAAAAAGAAGGGCAAAAGACCGGTTAGGAAAGTAAATATAGTATCCGGGCAGGAAGAGAAACTGAGGTTCTACCTTCTCAAACTCACTTGTCTACTTCAGATGTTGAAATGTTGATTATTTACCACAATGATTAATTCAGACTTCTTTACATGAGATTTATATCTAATAATTCAAGTGCCAACCCTCTGCTATATTTTGGAGAAACAAAGCAATTAGGACATGGCCCCTGACCTAGTAGAGCTCATGGTATCATGGAATACAAATAGGAATAGAGAAAGGTATTATACAAAACCTGAGGTTATAGCAAAGATAAAGGTCAATTACAAGGGATATATCAATGTGCAGGATTAAAGAATTATGGAGACTCTAAAATATGACTCCAGTTTTAAAATCTACTTCTTGAAATATAACTGTGTTTACCTTCAGACTATCCTTTTGTCTAATTTTGGATAGAATTTCCTTTTGCTTCAACAAATTTAACTATTGGCATTGATCGATCTTAACATAATCTATATTAAGTAATTATGCAAAATAATTGATGTGTATTAGACTGCATATAATCAATGGAAAATACTGTTTTGTTTTGAGGTCTTTAGAAAAATTGTTTCTGTATTTCTAATCATTTGTTTTCTTATTTTAATACACATTTACCATCTCAGCTTATCTTGAGAGAGGTTAAAAAATAATATATATACATATATATTTAACATATTATTATAGCAATACTAAAATGTAAAGTCAAAAGGGAGGAGAGATATTATTAGAAGACACAAAAATAAATAAATAAAAATTGAGGAGAGAACAAAAAGAGTATAACATAATCCACTCGTATGCCTAGCTCATAATAGGTGCTTAGTGAATGATTAATGACTTAAAAACAGATTATGTTCGACTTGACCTTTTGAAGTAATGTTTCAAATTATTATTTTTATGTTTACATTTAAATTTAATTTATAATTAAATTCTAATTTTAATTTACTTTAAACTTTAATTTTTATTTTTAACTTTTTTCATTTATCACTTACTTTCTCAAAAAGCTTATTTTTTTCCAAATTCAACTATAGCTATTATTAGAATAATGTATATAAACAAATTTAAGATGAAGAGCTAAATATGTAAATTGAAACATTTTCAGAATTTTTTCCAAGTCAATATTTGATGAAATTTTCAAGTGAAATAATATTTATTTTGTTTTAAGAATGACTCATTAATTTAATAAAATGAGGGCATAAGTTGATATTTTAATTTACTGTTTTTATTTCTTAGTTAACATTGTAACCTAATGGGCTTAGAAAATTTACTATTAGGTTACAAAGTTAAAACTAACTGTAACTGTTAGTTGGTTAGTATCATCCAGATTAAAATTATTTAGGCTAAAATTATTTTCATCATATTATTTATATCCTTGTAAAACTATATTTCTATTTATTAGTATATAATCCAGATTACATTCATAAGGAGAATCCTGGCCATGTTCACAGGTAATTTCCTCAGCCCACTTCCAAGCAGAAGAATCCAAGCAGGCAGATCTCAAGATACCTATGATTCTTCACTTTGAGAAGAAATATCTCACTAAGGGGAAGATTAGAATCAATATAACCTCAGATATTCCATTATTATTTCCTCTGCTATCTTATTCACTAAAAAGCATTGCTTCAGTATATTTGATGGGGAAAGAAAAAAACAAAAATAAGTAACCTTTTATCCAGATAGAGTTAGCTTATTCACTAACAACACAGATGATTAGAATGCTGTAAATGTAAATTTTTGGTCATTTACAGAAAACATTTCCTGACAAGGAGTGATTTTGTTTAAATTGCTGTTCACTTCATCAGAAAGCGTCCAGTTTATGAGCGTTTATGGAGTAAATCTTTCTTGGGTATCAGTAGCATGGAGGCTTGTATTTATCTGAATACTGTTTTTTTTTTTTTAAAGCTGTGGACTCTGTAAATAAAGTAACAGATAACAGTGTTTCTCCCCTTGGTTTTTACCTTAATCACAATACTGTATTCCACTTCTATCACCTGAATAGGATAAAAAGGCATGCATTTATGTGTAAAAAATTCATTCTGAATTTTTGCTGGTTGGTTTGGTATGTAGCTTTTCATTTCCTTTTAGTGATTTTATTTTTCGTTATTTTATTTTTGGTTCATATTTGGGAAAGCTGCCTCGAATGAACTGCCCTCTAACCCACAGGTTTAATTTTGAGTATCACTGTATAGACATTAAGTGAATATCATTTTTAAAAAATTACCATGGACAGTGTCTGGACAAATACATTTTACCATAAAATTTATATAATTTATTGTCCTATTTCAGTGATCTCTTACAAAAACAGGTTAAACATTGGAGGAGATTTGACCAACTTGATATAGTATCTCCTGAAGTTTAACTTTCCCTTAAGGTTCCATAGTTTGACTCCTTGTGCTCTACGTTTTTAGTCACAGCTTTAAAATGTAACCCAAATGTACAGTTAAATCACTCTTCTCGGGTCCATCGCAAAGCTGTGATAAATAGTGTTCAACAGTATGTTCAATCCCAAGCCTTATTAAATGGACACAGTGTTATGATGACATTACAGTATGATAGCACTCTGTTAATGTATCTATACACAAAAGATACATAAACTGTCAAGTGTGGCTACTGGTATGGGGAACTTTATTCAATGACAGCCCAATATAAATTCTAAGGAGTCAAAATATTAATTTTTCCCCAAAATTATTGGAGAATCAATGACCAAAATCATTTTAAAGGAAAAAGCCAATACTGATACTATATTGCTCTGTTTAATCGAAGTTGTTCTGCTTTAATCGATGTTCATCAATGTGAACCTGACAAATACTGCAAGGCAGAAAAATAATACACGAATAAAAACTTCAAAGTCCAACAAGAAAGTTAAAAAAAAAAAAAACTAACCTTTTTGATAGACCTAAGGTTTTGTGCCTTGAGCCGTTCCTTTCAATTATTAAATACAGGCACAGTGTCCAGGATTATAAAAAAGAATATGAGATGTTTTTACTTAACAAATGGTAGTGTGAAAAATCTGTTTTAGTAGTGCCAGAAGTCAGAGTTATGCTTTGAAATGTTAGCATAGATATGCCTTTATGAAAAATAAAAACAGTGCCTTTCTAAATCTGTAGGTAAAACAGTACAGCTAAGTTGCATCTGGAAATTAAGTCAAATATCTTGGAAAAATCAAACTCAGTACCACATAAAATATTTTCATTGATAGACGCATTTTGTTTCTGCTATCTTCTCTGCATGCTGCATAGTTTATAATTACACCTTTATGTTTGTGGTCAATATGATCTGCTTAAAGGACTGGTAGGTCTAATATTCCATAGAGCAGCTACACAGTTTTGTAAAAAATCAATGCTACTGGCATTCAGATCAGGGTGGAGCATGCAGTCCATGCTTTGATCACACTCTCTGTTCTAAACATATAGTAATGAATGATGAAATATTAAAGAAGAAAACCTAAAAGACACTGCTGGGCTCAAATACAAGATAAAAATCTCTGTGCCAGAAATAGAATAAAAACATGCAGTAATGAGCTACGCTGAAGCTGCAGGCTTACTGAGCTCTAGGTACAAAAAGAAGGCAGTATGGGCAGGGGTTAAGTTTCTCTAGTGTAAATGGTACCACAACTGCTTCAAGTAAAATGGTGACTCTAAACCATATTGACTACATAAAGCCAGGGAATGAAATTTGGTCCCTTCTATTAAAAACTTTGTAAATGGAGACAAAAAAAATAATAATAATATCAATCACTGCCTGGGTCTGTAAATCCTGGGACGCTTCAAACATAGGGAGATGAGAAAACAGAAAAATCTCTGAACCAAGAGTTGAGCCAAATCATTAGCTCTGTGTGTGTCTGTATCTGCTAAACTTTTAACATAACCATAGGATGGAGAATCATAAGCTCTGTTAAAGATTTGGTTCTTTATTGTGGGCCTGTAGGGTTGAATGGAGGCAACTGAAATACCACTATAAAGCAAGAAGTGATCCAAGAATGGTGGGGAGGGAGAGTCAAAATCCCCAAAATTCCTAACTACCCACACAAGATAATAAAACACCTGAAAATAATCTAATGCACTGATAGCCAAAAAAATCCCTATTCATTGGGATATAAAAACTTTCTACTTGAATTTTATGGCAGATTCTTAAAAAGACTTTAATTATATGAAAATATTTAAAGAGAAATATGGGTGATAAATCCCAGTTTGAAAAAGAAGTATTTTTAAAGGAAAGCACACAAAAATGAAAGAAAAACAAATATGAAATAAGAGATTTTAAAATGAAAAATTGCTGAAATGCAATGAGAAAAAAATCTAGACAATACATTTGATGAATAGAACAGTGAATGGTTAGATAGTATTGAGGGAATCACACAGAAGGCAGCAGAGAGAAAAAAAGGCAATTTAACGTAAAAATTAACACATAGTTAAGAAAGCTGGGACTATAGTGCAAAATTCTAGTTCTGAATAATAGTTGTTAAAGAAGAAAAGAAAACAGGTAACAGCAGAAAAATAATATCTCCCGTAATAACAGTTAGAGAAATCTTTTTGGAATTGAAGTAAGTTTTACATTCTTATTCTAAAAGTCACTTAGATTAATTAATAATATAAGTAAAAGAAAATCTAAATCCATTGACATTTTGGTGAAACAGCAAAGCATCAAGGAAAAATAAACACTATATAAAGCTAGAAAATGAAATATTTATGAATGAAAAGTTATTAAACTGACCTTAGATGTCTTATATACAACAGTAAATGTCAGAAAACAGTGTTATGATATTTTCAGAATGCTCTTGAAATACAGTTAACAACTCAGAAGTTTATAGTCAGCTAAACACTCATTTAATAGAAACATATATTCAGAAAACAAAAACTAAGATAACTATTAGAAAGTACTAGTGAATGAATATTGGACTATTAGTGGATAAGTCTTAAGACCAAAAGACCCTCACTAAAATGACTCTTAAAGGGCAATGTTTGGCAAAAAGAAGTAAACTGAGAGGTATGAGAACATGAGAACATGAGATAAAAGAAATAGGAGTAAATCCATAAAAATTAAACATGTAAATAAAGTATAATAACAATGGTTTTAAAAATATTAACTATATTATTGTATTAAAAATAAAAGAACTTAAGGCTATTTTAATGAAATAGTAGTGAAGTAGGTAAATGTTCAATGGGCATTTAACTGAGGCCCTTGTCATAATGAGGAGAAATATATAAATACTGAATGTGTAGAGACATAGTAGACCAGTGATGCGTAAAGATTTGCACTTTAAGCTCCTTGCATCATTAAATCAAGGAATAATTCTTAGAAGCAGATCCAAAAAAGTACAAATATGGACAAGGACTATATACAAGATGAGGCACCTGTGCTTGATTTTTGAGACTGGTTATTAAGTAATAAGTAACTGATAGTGATAATACACAGCAGCACCAGAGAAAAGCAGACGGCCATGAGCTCCTGAGGGTACGAAATGACCAGCTAGATATTAAATCTGAGTGACTTCATAGCACAGGTTCTGCTTCAACATAAGCTAGTTCATTAGTACCAAACATTTCTGGTTTTGCTCTGAAGGTCTTTCCCATTCAAAACAAAAAGCTACTAAAATATGCTGTAATTTTGGTAGAATGGCAGGTAGAGGAAGTACAGGGCAAAAATCCAACCCAGAGTAATGGAGTTTGATAAATCCCCAACATTTAAAACCGATACTTTAAAAAACACAAATACAATGGAATATTATTCAGTCATGAGAAAGAAGGAAATCCTGCTATTTGCAACAACATGGGTGGACCCTGAAGGCCTTATGCTAAATGAGATCAGTCAGACAGAGAAAGACAAACACTGTATGATATCACTTATATGTGGAATCTAAAAAATGCTGAACTTGTAAAAACAGAGAGCAGAATGGTAGTTACCAGGGGCTGGGGGGTGGAGGAACTGGGGAGATGTTGCTTAAGGACACAAACTTGCAACTAGTAGATAAAAAAGACCTGGAGATGTAATGCACAGTGGAATGATTATAGTCAATAATACTGTCTTATACACTTTAAAGTTGCTAAGAGACTAAATATTTGTTCTCAACACAAAAAATAAATGATAAATATGTGACATGATAAATGTGTTAGCTAAAGTTACTGTAGTAATCATATCACAATATATAAATGTATCAAACCAATATGTTGTACACCTTAAACTTATGCAATTTCATATGCCAATTATATCTCAATAAAAATACTTTGAAGTTGAAATATAGAGTGACCTCATAGAGTAATGTGAACCAGAAGTAAAACAGTTCTTGTATGAGACTGCAGTTGAAGTCAGTATCCTGAGTACCTCAGGACTTGAACTTGGAGTAAAGTGGTTTCTGACTTATAAATGTTCTCTGAAGAAAAGAAAGGTAATATCAATTTAGGCCCTGAATATTCCCTCCATTTAAACAATATCCAGTATCCAGTACACAGGCAAGAATTGTCAGGCACGCAAGGTTAAAAAAATATGTTAGTTAGAAAGACCAGAATCAGATAACAGAAACAGACTCACAGGGACCTTGATACCACAATTTTCAAAAACAGACTGAATAACCATAGCAACTATGTTTGAGATAACAAAAGATAGGTAAAAATGTCCAGAGGGAACTAAAAGTATGAAATGTAGCAGAGCAGATTTTAAATTGAAGCAAAAAAAATGTCAAATACAAAAATTAAGAACTTGGCAAATGAGTTTAACACAGGATTAGATATAGCAGAAGAGAGAATTAGTGTATTGAGATGTAGGTAAGAAAATGATTATCTAGAGACAAAAAACCACAGAAATACATAGTTGATGATAAGAGACATACAGGCTCCAGCGAGAAAGTCTTAATACAAGACTGCCAGAGGGAGAAGAGACAGAGAAAGAGGGAGGGAAGATAGAAAAAGGGCAAAAGCTATATTGGGGGAGAGAATGGCTGCAATTTTGTAAAACAATAAAATATCCCAAATCACAGGTTCAAGAATCCCGACAGATTTTTGAAAGAATAGATTAAAAAAAATCCATACCAAGATATTTCAGGGATAAACTAAAGAAAACCAAGGATAAAAAAAAATGTTCAAACAGGAGAGGAGGGGGACACAAATTATCAGTATAGATGTGACAATCACATCACACAGACCTCTCCATGTAAGATGCAAGGCAGAAAACAACAGGAGGTATATCTTCAGTCTCATGAAAGAAAATAACTGCTGTATACAAGTCTAAACTCAGCCAAAACTATAGTTTAAGAATGAAGGCAAAATTCAGGTGAACAAAAATCAATCAGATGCTACTGACTCTTAAGGAAAATCTGAAGAATGTACTTCAGTCAAAAAGAAAAATTCCCTAATGGAAAATTACAGAGGGAACGAAGGAATTTTTATGTGTGTAAATAAATTATTAAAAATAATATCATATACAAATTGAGAAGTTGAAATCAATGTGCTCTAGGTTCTTTAATTGTCTGATGAGAGGACCAGATATTTACTAATTTTAGCTAATTTAAGGATGCATGTTGTAATTTGGAAGGGAACCATTGCAATAATAATAACAATAATAAATTGTATATGTTCTGAGTTGATTAAGACAAACAGGGATTGACAAAAATACAACTAAGAGAAGAAAAGAAATGAGGAAAAATATAGAACAGAGAGGATATGTAGAAAGCATGTAATAAGATGTTAGATTTGAACTCAAATATATTAGTATTAAAGTGAGTTTAAGAAGATTAACAACTCTCTAGTAGTTTTTATCTAAAAGAGATAAATTTAAAATGTATGTATACATAAAGAATGAAAATTAATAAATGGAAAAAGATACGACATGCAAAACTATCCAGAAGAAATTCTGTGTAATTACTCTAACATCAGACAAAGGGAAATTAAAAGACAAAGAAGGATTTCTAGATATAGAAAGACCTTTCACCATCATAAAAACCTTTAAGTTCCTGGGAGATATAATAAATCTAAATTTGTATAAATGTAATTACCTAGCAGTGTTGTCCAATAGGACTTTCTGGGATGATAGAAATTTTCTATATCTTCACTGGCCAATATAAAAGCTACTGTCCAATATGTAACTATTGAGCTTTTGAAATATGGCTTTTTCTGAATGGGGAACTAAGTTTTAATTTAATTTAATTTTAATTAATTTAAACGTAAATAGATACATGAGGCTAGCAGTTACTATACTGAAAAGAGCAGTTGTATATCATCTAAATACATAAAGCAAATATCCAGAGAACTCAAAAAAGAAGTAGGAAAATCTAAAATTAGAGTTGAAGATTTTAATAAACCTCTATAGGTAACAGATAAAGTAAGCAGGAAAATAAAATACTAAGTGTAAGATTTGAACACAATAAATAACAAATTTGACAAGCTGATATGTACAGACTGCTACATTCCCTACTTGGAGAACATACATTATTTTCAAGTGCAATTTTTATAAAAATTGACCATAAGCAAATCTCAGCAAATATAAAATAAAATCATGCAGAACATGTATGCATAACTACAGCCCTCGATAGATTTAAGGTAGCAGTAACAGTCAGATAATTAGAAAATATTGTATTTTGAAATTAAATAAACTCCTAAATAACACACAGGTCCAAGATGAAATAACAAGGGATTTTAGAAACTATTTCAAACAGATATACACTCTAATAAAAGTAAAATATTAAAATAAATGTGTTTCAGCTAAACCTGCTTACAGGGAAATTTTTAGCCATAATGCACATACTAGAGAATGAGAAATGCTAAAAACCAGGAAGCCAAGATTTTATTAAATGAAATTTGAAATAGAATGCATGTCAACTCCTCCTAAGTCAGACAAATATAGCAAATGGAGAAATCAAACTCAATGAAAAAGAAGATAAGTCTACAATAAAGAAAACAGACAAACCAAAAGCAGGTCTTTGAAAAGACTAACATAATAACAATAATATGTGGAGGCTTCTTAAGGCAGAAAAAGGGAAGAAAAAGCACAAATAACAAATTTCAGGAATATAAAAGGGAATATAGCATTACAAACCACAATGTCATTCAAAAGGATATAAGAATATTATGAGAAACTTTATACTTAGAAAACTTAAATAAAATAGACAAATTACTAGAAAAATGTAAATTATCTAAATACAAGAAGAAATTGACCTATAAATGGTTCTAAATCTTTATTTTAAAAGTGAAATCCATTGATAAATATTCTGATAAAATAATAACAGACCTAGATAGAGAGTATTCTAGTAACACCAATCTTACACAAAATCCTCCAGAGAAAATATAAAAAGGAAACATTTTCCAACTTGTTTTCTGAGGCCAACATAAATTTGATACCAAAATCAGTAAAAAGGAAATTATAGGCCAATATTACTCATGAACACAGATGCAAAAATTCTCAACAAAACATTAGAAAACCTAATTCAGCAACATAAAAAAACATCATGAATGAGTTGAGCATATCACAAGAATGCAAGGTTGGTTCGTAAATTTCCAAAATATGTATTAAAATATTGTTTTCAAGAATAAATACCGGGAATAATCTCTATGTCTGTTAATAAAAATGAAAAATATAAAAAGCACATAATTTTCAGTTAATGAATTACGGCAACCGTCTACCAACATGGATACATCTCATAATATAATGGCAATTATAAAAGCAATTATGCCATTTATCCAAATTTTAAATATCAGAAAATAACTTCCATTTAACATTTAGAGGCACATAAATATGTGGTAAACATGCATGGAAACAACTGTTACTAGGGGAAAAGAAAAATAAGACTGGGGAAGGATGACTTTTGTTTTTCTTTTTTTCTTTACACATTCTATCCCCTGGCCTTTAAATAAAAGTGTCAAAAGTAGTGGCTTAATATTATGGTATTTGTAACACTGTGAGAAATACATACATATGTGAAAATTCTCACAAAATATTAGATAACCTAATTCAGCAATATATAAAAACATACATATATGCTTGTTTTATATATATGTGTGCATGTATGTATGTATGCCTGTTATATTATCTATCCTTTAGTACAGGGGTCCCCAACCCCTGGGCCGTAGACCGGTCTGTTAGGCACTGGGCCGCACAGCAGGAGGTGAGCTGTGGGCAAGGGAGGGAAACTTCATCTGCTGTTCCCCACTGCTCCTCATCACTCACATTACCGTCTGAACCACCCCCATCCTGGTCTGTGGAAAAATTGTCTTCCAGAAAACCTGTCCCTGGTGCCAAAAAGGCTGGGGACCGCTGCTTTAGTATCTATTTGAAATATTCTACATGTGACATAAATAAATAGGTAAATATATAGCTAGATGCCATAATTTATAGGAGAATTTACACTATGATTTACAATTATCAGACTCTTCCATCATATATCAATTTGAGACATCTATTCAGGCTAGTTCTTATGTCTGCTGATGATATGAAACTTTATATGTAAAAGGTAGTTGAAACATTAATTTTAGCTGTATTTAATGTTCATTAAATTTCTGAAAACGCTTTCATTCTTCACTAAAATAATTGACTTAACCATTCTTCTTCCAGTTATCTAGAAAGAATCTGTGTCTTTGTTTCTGACAGACTTTGGTATTGTATCATTTTAACTAAAATCAATTGGCCATTTTGGTACTAGAAATGGAAGCCCACTACATCATTATTCTGAAGAAGAAATTGATGAGGAAAACATTTCAAATTGCCTTCTAATAAATATTTAATTGCTTTTGCTTCCTATATAATAGAAGCATTGCTAGTAGGTGGGGAAAAAAGAAATAAACCATTTCAATGTTCTTATTTGTGCAAAGAACTATTGGCTTGTTAGAAATCAAGAGCTTACTGCCAAATCCAATGAACCTATTTTATTCCACATCTTGCTGGATCTTTGTTGATACTGAGGACAGTAGCAATAAGGAAGTCTAGTAAAACTGATATTTATCACATTATCAAATATAGGTGAAATAAAGATTTTGTTCTAATTAAGGTATGAGGTACATACTGGCTAAGCAAAGTCAACGGATATTCATCAAACTAGTCACAATAGAATGATTGTGTGTTCATGATGCAACTGACTTCATCTTTGTGTTCAAAACTGTTTCATCGTCTCTATGGGAAGGGCAATGCTAATTATACAAAGACGGACCTTGGGTTGAGTTGAATCAACCTGCAATACAAATAAATTAGAATTCAAATCTAGTAACTATTAACATGGTAAAAATCTGAGTATCTAGAAAAATGGGGAAAAATGATGTCATTGCATTTCTTGAGGTATTCTTGTATTGGTGGGGAAGCCCCGGCAGTAGAGAGCAAGGGTTCAATCCTGGCCACCCACCCCTTCATAAAATTATATTTCATTGGCCTGTAGAGTGGACCTTCAACTCCACCTCTCTTGAAAATCATTTGTGTCTGGATGAATCTACAGATATTTTACCTGGTGAATAAGAATATGAGGAGTTAGTACTATCCTTTTCTCTTTTCTCCCATTAGATTTGACAGGTTAGGTCTCACTCACTTCATTTATCTAAGATTGTGCATTTTATGCACCCCAAATAGGTAAGGAAGTGTCGCCATCTCTTTTCCTAAATTTACTGAATTTTGACTCATGAAACTGCCCATTGCTATTACGACATAGAGATAGAGGAATGAGTGATGGCTGAGTAGATAGAAGACGTTATAGAGGTAGTATATATTCCAACTATTTACATTACTAAGATATAAAAGTTTCCTATGGTTAAAGTGGCTCTCAAAGACAGCTTAACCAACTGTCTTCTAGGTACCTACCTGACAAAGGCCCGCCTTTTGGGTGTCAGTCTACATGAGCAAAACCTCTGGGGTGGATTTTTTTGTGACTAAGGCTAATTAGGGGAAAATAAGGTTGAGATTAAATCAATCTCCTATGCCAGAGACTGCCTGCTTAGAGGTTCCTGTAGAACCACACTTTCAGCAAAGATTCAAGGGGATCTCTATGCAGATTTCTGGCATTTGTTTTTTCCTACAGACATCTTTCCTTCCTGCAACTCTACTCCACAATAGCTAGTCCCCTCAGACTTTTTGTGCTTCTTTCGTGCATCTGTTTCCACAACTCAGCGAGACTGCTATGGAACCCTGGCCCCTGCTCTATGGTTGAAATGTGACTTCAGACAGCAAAGCCATGCCTTCTTTGCCCTTGTCTTACAGATTGCTGTCTAGTGCTGCTCCTTGTGTTGTCAAATATGTGAAAATGATTGTTCCTTATATTTTTCATTTATCCAGCTGTTTAAGGTGAGTAAATCCAGTTGCTATGACTACATCGTGGCTAAAATCAAAAGTCAACTTTTGCTTTTGCTTTTATAGTATAGTATATATATATATATATATATACTATTATATAATAGTATATACTATACTATATAGTATAGTATATACATATACTATATAGTATAGTATATTGGTGTATAGTAATCTCTATACACCAATAATAATAATAAATAATTTTATATGGGAAACTTTTTACTAATTGAGTAATTTAAAAAGTGTTTACAAAATATGTTTTTGTTTTGTACAATGATTTTTACATTATTTTATTAGGTGTAATAAATAAATTATACTAAAATACATATATAAAGCTAAATGGAATGAAGAAATGTATAAATTGAGTGTTTTTATTTTTAAAAAGAAATTAAATTTAAAATAACATTGGATTTATCATTTTGCATTGATTTGGCATATGTACTTGAATAAAATATTTTTAGCAAGCAAAAATTACATTAAAATTATTGATAGACATTCAATAATGCATAACTTACTGGAAAAAAACTGATTTTCTTCAAAAGACATAGACATGAAAGGAAAAATGCAAATAGCTTTCCAGAAAACAGTATTTTGATGGCTCCAAAGGATAATTATGATGAGCTCTAAGCATAATTTGGGCGTGATGATGTTGATTATGATGCTTTGTTTTATAATGTTTTTGCCTTTATGTTCTGTCTTTTTTCTCTTGCTGTTGTTGAAATGAAGAATGTAGAACCAAAGCTCTACATCAAAGAGAAAAATTTAAAAATGTCTACAAGAAAATGTTAAACATGACAAATACCCAAATAGTTATTTGGAAATAGTCAAATAGTTGGTACTGAAGTAAGGAAGGGAAGATAATAACAATATTGAAACCAATAAATTTAGGCATAGATTCATTTATATTTCTTAATATTTATATAAATTCATATTGATATAACTTTTAAGGCTATAATAAGAAATTTATACTTCCTCTGAGAAAGGTGGCAGAGGTTCATTAGTTTTAAGGTTTTTAAGACTTTTAAAAGAAAGTAATTTCATTTTATCTAAACGAATATAAACATGTAATACATGGCTGATAAAACTGTCACAGTTCTATAAGCAAATAATTTGGTTCACTTTCTTTTTATTGCTCTTATTTTATATATTTTCAGAGAATGAAAAAAAGATTGTTTTTCTGCAGTGATGTGTGATGACCGTCATTTAAGAAGGCTTAACTCTTTAGGGTTAATATTCCTTTCAAAGAGTATATCCTCTCTCAGAGTTTTTAGGAACAAATATTTCCTTGATAAGAACTAGATTTCTTATATGTCAAATTCCCTTAGTAGAATGTTAGCTAAGACTGCTTTTCCTCATTGCTGATTTCAGTCAAGAGACATTTTTTGCATGCACCCCCAGGGCTGTTCCCAACATACTCTGTCCCTGAGGAGGGGCTTATTTCAGTTAAATTTTTTATTCATCTTGGCATGAACTGGTGTGTCCTCTGTTCCTCCAGGGGAGAGCTCTGCTTTGCCAGTGCTGTGTGGGGAGGTTCTGCCCTGGTCCTGCTTTGCCCGGACTAGGCATTTCAGTCAACCTGATGCTTGGATTCAACTAGCAGCTTCAGTGACTCTCACGATAAATGGCATCTTCCAACCTTGCTTTTCTGTGGTAAAGGTAATATGTTAACCATCATCATCACCTATTCTTTGTTTTCTATCTCAGTGCATTCAGAATTAGGTTGGAGAGAAAAGAAAAACACAAAAAACACTATTCAGTGAAGGACACTTTAAAGGGCTAACATGAATAATGGTTAAAAACATGGAAAACCAAGCCATGTAGGTCTATGTTTGAATCTCATCTTCGTGTGTCAGGTGTTGCATTATTTTGGGCAAGACACTTTCTCTGAACTTCAATTTTCATATCTATATATGAGACTAAGATATATTGATTATAAGGATTTAGTGAACTATTATTTTGTATGTATACCTACTTTTAAGTATAACTGTATAAAATATAATTATATATAATAGAAAATAATCCTTTAAGAATAGTGTATAAAGTGATATATTTTTACACAGACATAAGATATTTAACAGAGAGTATATCAGAGATATTTAAGGTTATTATATTTATATAATAACACACACAGAAGGCAGAAAACCTTAGTACAATAATTTATACATAAGAGTCTAATAGAATATCAAGTATCAATCACTGGAAGGAATAATGTGGAAACAGAGGTTTTTTAATACTATAAGCCTTATTTTTTTGTGGAACATATTCCTTGAATATTCCACTTGCCAGTAAAGAACAAAATAAATAAGCAAGCAGGGAAGGTAGGGCATAATTCTTTTTATTCATAATACCACTTTCTCTTAGTGTTCCTTACAGTTGCCATTCTGTTATCCTTTTTCTCTTTTTTAGGAGGCAATGCTTTATATTGTAACTTCTTGTCTATTTGGTTCCATTGCTATAGATTTTCTGTTCACTGTAGTATAATCATTAGCTATGAATATTGGGATAATTGATTTAATGAATAATCTATGTAACTTTTTATTTACCCAAAATGAGATGGAACTTCTATGTACAGGTGATCCTGAGAAATTAGCATCTTTTTCTAGAAAATTAAAGGACTAGTGGAAATATATCCTCCCCCAATTTCAGAAGTTAGTGAAAAAAGAGGAGATTAAATCTAGCTGCAACTGCACCAGGAGAAGCCAAGATGGAACTCAAGACAGTTTAGAAACATCAAGCCTACTTAAAGAGATGAATTTAGTTGTGTTGCTCATGTTAACAGATGACATAAATAAAATAATGGTCAACATTTCATGAGTCACAGAACAGTTTCTTGAATATCATGAGCATGTGGACATTTCTCTAGCCAGTGAGTAGCAAATTAATATTTGCTGGCTCTTACTTATGTATTTTTTTTTATCCATTGATGCCATATGTTTCCTGAAGCCTATTCATCTGAGGGGAATAGATGCAATGATTGGTAATTACCACCTTCAACTTTTTCCTCATTATCTGTCCAATTACTACATTTATTTTTTTCTCTGTGCTTAGCTTGTATCATATACAGTCCACTGGTACAGCTTTAACAAGCAAAAAACAATAATTTATGTTAAGAGATGTGACAAAGTTACAACTTAACATGGGTGAAGAAAATACCCTATAAAAGTAATATATCCTACAAAGTATGTAGGTTTCTCAGTTAACTATATGCAATAAGGAACTCTCTGATTATCAGAATAAAAGAAAATATAATTACATGATACTCAAGTCTAAAACATTCAAAAAAGTAAAATATGAAAATCATAACAATATAACAATCAAGTTGTGCTTCTCAAATAATACTGGGTGGTAGATTAAATGATAAGCAAAACTCATACCTGGAATGCTCTTTGAAGATGACAAAGATATGTCTCAAATATACTTTATGAATAAGGTACATTAGTTTTAAAATATGAAATTCTCTAAGATAAAAAGGAAAACCTAAGATATGTAATTTGAAAATTGTCTATTCCAGATGCATATTTTATCCCAAATATGGCATAATTCCTACATAGTTAAATCATAAATGAAAGGTTTAAATTATATATAAACATATACATATATATGTGTTTTCATACAAATATCTGTATTCACATGCAATAAGGAAGCATATAAATGTATTTGTGTATGTATCTATATACATAGATCAACACAGAGAACTGTAATCTCTCTATATATCTATCTTGCATCTAGTATGGATGTGATATAAAAATATAAGGGAATGTATATATGTTACACACATACGTGCAGGCAAACACACAGAAAGAGAAAAACATGATTAGGGGAAATTACCCTGTGAACCTTCCTCTGCTTTAGCCATTTTTGTCATTTTACAGTGGTTAATCTATTCCAAATTACATGTTTTTTATAAATATGAGACAGTGATCTAATTACAACAAATCCTTTCTTATTAGGGTAAACAACAGCTACTTGTGGTATGATGCTAATTCAGTATGACGGAAGGCATTATTGAAATAAGACTTTCAAATCATATTAGCGTACAGATACTATGCTTCATGATCCTTTTCAACAGCATTGTAGTCAGTGGTTAATGATATGCATGTCCCGGAGAGAGAGCATATTTTGTTTGATCAGGTAGGTTAAGAACTGACACAACAGTGCAGTCGTGAGGCTCTTGATTGCTGAGCATTCCTGTTACTTGCTGGTTATTTAAGGAGAAGCTCACTGATTTCTTTAAAGAGACTAATTGGAAATGAGTGAGCTCTCAGAGTTTATCAATTTAAGCAGCAGCATAAATCATCCTCATCCATGTACTCTTCACAATGCCAACGGGTGGTAGTGTAGGGGTGGAATTTAAGTAGGTCATTTCATAATAACAGTCAAATACATCATGTTGTGATGGTGTCTCATGTTAAAAGTAGGAACTGGTTGCTTAGAATCTGTACAATATTTGCAATTCAGTTTTTATTTTATTTTTTGTAAGTGACAGCCATTATTCAATGAAAAATGGAATTAGGAATTCAGCTCTTTAAAACACATGAGATACTCTGGTTTAAAAGGTTTAGAGGACCAGTATTTTCAGCAACATTTGTCCTGGATTCCTGAGTGAGAAGCACCTCCAAAGTAAACCTAAGGCTCTGTGAAGCAGCTGAAAATTTGAACTTCTAGAAAGCTCTATGTTTAGCAGCTTAAATACTACATTCATGCCAATTATAGATTTAATCACACATTTGAGTGTGAATTTTCCACACTGCTTCAGAATTTTTAGAATTACCTTTACCTTTTATTGTTTGTGTGTGTGTGTGCAGTTTCTTTGAAGTGGATCCAGCTTTTAAAATAGAACATAAATAGTGTGTGTGAGAAATGAAAAAAAATTACAGTTACTGAACTGGGCTTTTGTTTTATGTTTTATTTTATTTTTTAAGTGAGCGTCACTGTGTGAATTTCTAAAGCTGTATGTAGATTATATGTATGTCACATTTCCGAAAATATTTCTATAGTTTTCATCAAGTTACTAAATAGGTTTGTGGGTTTTTGTTTTGCGGCACGCGGGCCTCTCACTGTTGTGGCCTCTCCCGTTGCGGAGCACAGGCTCCGGACGCGCAGGCCCGGCGGCCATGGCTCACGGGCCCAGCCGCTCCACGGCATGTGGGATCCTCCCGGACCGGGGCACGAACCCCCGTCCCCTTCATCGGCAGGCGGACTCTCAACCACTGCGCCACCAGGGAAGCCCACTAAATAGGTTTTTGATCCCCAAATATAAACAACCTTAACTTTAGAGTCATCTTTCCTTTTCACAGTGATGGATCAATTTTGATGGTAAAGTATCTGTAAATTGAGAACGTGCTTGTTTACTGGATACATAACTAGAGCCTCTTGAATGACAGCAGTGTCAAAGTTCTGACAATTACCTGTTTTGTCTATAACACCATTTATGTTCAATTTAAATTTCACTTCAAGCATTATACCGTTTTGTTTCTTTGCTGCACTTTCATCTTTGCTGACCAGTCCCTTTCTTGAGTATCCATATTTGTAAAATGTCAGAAGTTTATCACCAAGACACAAGAATGTCACACACTGACATGCTTTGCTCCCTGTACTTGAACTGAGTAACAAATGTGCAGTGATCAATCACTGAGTGACTTTGGAAGAAATGATGTGATTGCTAATCCTAATATGCATCTGTTACTTATAAAAAGATTTGTGGACTGAAGAGACAGCAGCAAAGTTTGTACTTTATTCAATTACTCACACCTAATATACAGTGGTAACTGAAATTTGAACCATGTTGTGGGGGATTGGTATTATTTAACTAACTGTGGTAAATGAAACTCGTACATATCAGAATCATATAACGTGAGGACTACTTTCATTCAATATCCAGTGAAAATATCATTCAAACATAAAGGCAAAATACTTTTTCAGATGAACAAAGGCTGAGAGAATTTTAACCACCATATCTGAACTAATAGAAATACAGAGGAACTTCTTAAGGCTGATGGGAAATGATAGCAGCCTAAGTGATAGGAAACATGAATCTATAGGAAAGAAAGAATAACACCAGAAGGAAGATCTCCTTGAGTAACTTTAAAGAACATATATTTTTTCCTTTTTATATATCTAAAAGTCAGTTGACAATTTAAATGCAAAAAAATTATCAATTGTGAGATGTAAAATATATGAAAATAATATTACCAAGAATGTGGTAAAGAGAAGTGAAGTGTGTAAGGTTCTTATATTTTACATGAAGCATGATATAACCTATATGTAGACTCTGATGAGAGACAGAGTATTACAATCCCCTATAAATATATAGATATAACTAATAATACCAATAGAGTAATTAAATTACTAAACATTTCTGATTAATCCAAAAGGAAGCAGGAAACATTTTTGATTAATCCAGAGTGACAGTTCAGATGAAAATAAAAATAAACAATGGTAGCTTCAAATCCAATTGCATCTGTAATTCCACTAAATGTAAATTGACTAACTATTCCCATTACAAATAGACATCAGGCTAGGTAAAATAGGCAGTCCCAACTACATAGTCTGAAAGAGATTAATTTGAAATATAAAGACATGTTAGGCTTGATAAAATAATGAAAAAATTAAACCATTCAAAAAGTAAATGTAAGGCTGTTTTGTCTACATTAACATAAATGTGGATCTCTAGATAGTAAGTCTCAGAAGAAAAAGAGGGCAACTCATAAAAAGGTCAATTCATCAGGAACACATAACAATCATAAATGTGTGTGTGTGCGCCTGAAGAAAGAGCTTCAAAGTCATAAAATAAAACTGTGAAAAATAGAGAAATAGGCAAATCCATGAGTACAGTTGGATATTTAATACATACTGCACTGTGACTTTAATGAAGTTACTTTGTCTCTTAAAGCTAGTCTCCTGGTCTGTTAAATAAGTATAATTTCTGTCTTAAAATATGAAGCTTAAATGGGATAATACATGCGAAGTGTTTAGCACAGTTCTATATGGCCCATAAAAAGGTTTCTGTAAAGAGTTTATACTAATGTTTCTTTAAATTTAAAATACCCAACGTATAAAAAAGAAAAGTCCACTCTAAAACCTCAGAATTAGTTATAATGCCTTCTAATTTTGGAAATAACTTTAGTGAGCATTGCCATATTTTCTTTTGATTGCTAAAATCTTCCATTTTTTTCAATAACCCTTCTATTTCCTTACTACTTTGGATTCTGGTCCTTCCATTCTACAGAAACTGACCTCTCAAAGGTTGTGTCATTCTCTTCTCGAAAAATTGATCGTATCTTCTTAAACCTCAGGTTCTTTGATGTGTTGTTCACAGCTGTAGAGACCGAACAACATTTCCTCTTTTGAAATGCTGTCCTCATTCTGCTTCTGTATCATGCAACTCTTTGAAATGCTCTCATGTCTTTGATTTATTCTTCTACCATTTTACTGTTCCTTTTTCTTCTCCTAACTTTGGGATGATGTCTCTCAAGGGTCTGATTAATTTTATGTGCCCTCTGTTTCAAGATATACATTTGTGGGATTTATTAATTCTCATTATCTAAGTGATCACTTCACTACTGATGATTATAATCTACATTTTCAGTATCCAAGCAACAATTTGTTCATTCACCTTATATTTAAAATATTGAGTTAGTGACACTATGATTCACTGTATGCAAGAAGTTCTTCTTTCTCTCTGTTCATATTAAACAAATTTGAATGTCAGGCTAATTTTTTCTTGTATAATTTGTTTGAGATTTGTCAGCACTGACTCCCTTATGGCCACCTTCATCACCATAATTATATACTATAAGAATAATTCCTAGGGCTTCCCTGGTGGCGCAGTGGTTGAGAGTCCGCCTGCCGATGCAGGGGACGCGGGTTCGCGCCCCGGTCCGGGAGGATCCCACATGCCGCGGAGCGGCTGGGCCCGTGAGCCATGGCCGCTGAGCCTGCGCGTCCGCAGCCTGTGCTCCGCAACGGGAGAGGCCACAACAGTGAGAGGCCCGCGGACTGCAAAAAGAATAATTCCTATACTGGACTCCATTCTCCTCCTCTTCCATCCAGTCATCCTAAAACCTGTAACCACCTCAGGCTTCCTTAAGCAAAATCATCTACCTCATAGTACTAGTCCCTCTTAAAGCATTCATGGTTACATAGTGAATGTTTATCCAGATTACTTTCTCCGGTTCTCAGGTTTTCATCATCTGATGCTCTTTATTAATCCAAACCATTTTATCTTCATCATCTTAAAAATAAACATTCCCATGGTTATTCCTGGTAAATCAGTCATCTTAGCTTTCCCTTCTAGTGAACCACACCTGTTCATGATTTGCCATCCTGGCTCATAAGAAATTTCTTACCTGACCCTGGAAAACTCTTGCCCACTCTCTCATCTTCGGCCCAGGGTTCCCTCTTTCGTGAAGTTTTTGCTTATTTCACTTCCCTACACTTACCCTACATTTCCCTACATTTGCCCTTCACTTCCCTACATTTACCTGCTGTGCCAGCTGATGGGCTATTTTTTCTCAGATTAAAACTCACTCTCCTATGCTCAGCAAGGACCCTGTAAGCTGTATTTCTCCTTTGCTAGCTGGATCCCTATTAGCTTCTGCCACTGAAAGCATTAGAGGGAGACTAGAAAGTCAGAGGAGAGAGAGAGGTTTTAGATCTTTTTGTTTTGCCTTTAGCTTCAGGCTTGCTTTTTGTTCCTGCCAGCATCACCATAGCAGTGCACCTTGATTTTGGTGGTGGCAATTCACCTAACAATAGCATTTGATTTTAGCGTCCAGTTTTTCAACACTCCCTTAACTACTCTCACTGGGACCCCTGGAGGTACCAAAACCATCCTCTGGCAGCCCTCCTTCAAAGTCTGAGTCCCTGCTCCATGAGGTCCTTCCTCTCAGGTCCTGGGATGTCTGTCTCATGCATGCAGTGCCTCCTCCTTATAAGTCAGAGTTCCAGCCCCACAAAGCCCCTCCTCTGGGCTTTTAAACTTTAATAATTTCAACACCTTCTCTGTTAGTTCAGCCTAAGGGGTATTAATTACAGTTACTATCACTATAATATTTTAATGTTCCTCTGTTTGTCACAACAGTTCTCCAACAATATTAACAACTGCTTTCCTTGAAATACCTTGTTAAATAACTGAAGTGGTACCTGTCTCCTGACTGGACCCTGTTTAGTAGATGCCCCCTCAAAGCCATCTCTCCTTCCTTTGTTTTCATGCTTCCTTATGACATGTGTCGATTTAAGGTATTTATTTTGTATTTGCTTTATCCCAGAGTAGACCAAGTTTCTTGAAGGCAGGATACTTTCTTTTCTTCACTCTTGGAACCCAGCACCATATATATTTGTTAAATGGACAGAAGAATGAATGACGGCATTGAGTTTTCCCAGCTTGCTATTTTTTCCATGTGGTGGTGGAGCATTCTGCAAGTCTGGCTTTCTAACCTACATGTCCTACATGTCAGAGCAGAACAGGAAGCTGTCTAGCTGGAGACTGTGAGAAGCACCAGCTTCCCAATGAACGGACTCACCACTTACCCAGGCGTTTTTTCGTTTGTTTGTTTGTTTGTTTTTTTAACCGCTGCGGCCTCCCCCGTCGCGGAGCACAGGTTCCGGACGCGCAGGCTCACGGCCATGGCTCACCGGCCCAGCCGCTCCGCGGCATGTGGGATCCCCCGGACCGGGGCACGAACCCGTGTCCCCTGCATCGGCAGGCGGACTCTCAACCACGGCGCCACCAGGGAAGCCCACCCAGGCTTTTATCACTGCTTAGGAAAGTCTCCTCTCTGAGAGTGTATACTACATGTCTTTTCTGAGGAAGAGAGCTTACGTCATAGTTTCTTTAAAAAACCTGCATATATTAAGCCAGGCTTCTCAGCTCTCTCCTATGGCTTAAAACCATGGGATGAAAAGTGCTATATTGCTACTAAATAATAGAAATTATGCTCACTTGATATTCTTTAATAAACATTAATTATGTAATAAAAATTAATGTTGCTATGCATCTCTGTAATTAATATTTTCTATAATTGTCACACAGTCAATTCTAAGAAGTTTTTCTCAGGTAACGTGAAAACTGAATGTACACTCTCTTCATTCAACAATGAACTCATTCATCCTTTTCCCCTCTCAAGGGCTGATAACTTATGTAACTCATCTTCTGTTTTTTATGGGTACAACACCACCTCTGTAGGAGGAAGGTCTAGATCAATGTTATGGGCCCTAAGAGTTCAGATGTCTTTCCTCTGGAAGCAACTGAATACAGTTATATATAATCTGTACTCTCTTTTCCACTGTTGTGACTTCCTTCGGTAAGACAACTAGGCTTCATGCAGTAGGATTCAGCAAGGTCATATTTAAGCATGCTGAACTTATCTGGTAGTCCACAGGCTCGTGACTTGATTAAACAATATGGCATAAAACACACATTAGGAGTCTAGTGAGGTGGACAGTATGAAAAGGAAAGGCACAAATTACAAAACCTGTACAAATCAGTGGTACTGTTTTTTAAAAAATTCAATATTAGGCAGCATGGTGGCTGGGCACATAACATTCTTCCCCAGGGGTTGATAAATGTAGCATAATGAGTACAACCTTTATAGCCAGCAATTAGTCTGCCATGCAACACCTTCAGCGGAAAATGGAATTACCAAGATCCATCCTCAAAAAGCCATAGAGGCTGTTAATGAGCAGTCTATATCTTTTCTTTCTTTTGGCCTTACAAAATCAAGAGCAGCCCAGGTGAATTATATGAGATAGGAAGAAAGTGCCTCTACTTAGAGTAAGAGAAAAAAAGTCAGTTGATGGTAGATATGTTGCTAAATTGTTCTAATAGCTGCTTAAACTCTTATTTTTTCTTATCCGTTCATGAGAAAATACTTTGGAAATTTAAAAGTAAAATATATTTCTGAATCTAAGAGTTAAGTGTTTATGGTATCATTATGCGTCAACCATGTCTAAACTAAATCTTTCTACTCTGTAAGCAAGGATAGCCCAAATAACAATTGGAAGAGGAATAAATATGCCTTTTTATGTCTTGTCTTCCTTCTATGTTTCCTTTATTTTACAGAAATTAATGTTGTAATCCTGCCCCAAAAGAAATGATCTGGGAGAGGGAAAGTAAATTCATTCACACTGTAATATCAATAGGCAGTAATATATGGCGATATCATGACCTTTCATTTTTCTATGTTTTGCATGCATTGTTCCATTATTTTTCTAATGTGTTCACCCTTGTCTTATGTACCTGGAAAAAATAAACTCATCCTTCCTGTGTTAGTTCAAACTTCTTTGTGGCCTGTGTCCCTGATTCAAGCACAAAGAGGTGCTTGTATCTATGTTTAGTAACTTGAGTATACTGTTTTTCATTTTTAGCACTTATTACCTCTAGGCTTTGAGTTGTTCTTTTTTATGTTTGTTTTTGTCTTTGAATCCATTAGGCTAACATAGTGTCTGGTACATAGTAAGCACTTAATAAAATCCACTCAACGGTTGCATGTATTCATTACTGATGAGCAATATTTTGTGTAAGATGACTTCATCATTTGCATTTTCAAAAGAGACAAATAGATTTTAGAAATTTAGCTAGTAGAACATTTGATAGGGACAATATATTTGTAGGGGGAATCTTCCAAGAAACCTTGAAATTTAAGCTTGTATGTGTGATTATCCTTGTCTGAGATATTCTTCCCTGAAAATCCTGATAACTTCTGACCTTGTATCATTGCCATGCTACTGTACTAGTCACCAGACTGAATTTCTTGTTAGTTACCCTTCTCCAGGACACACAGTTGTAGTGCATCTGATGAACTCAGCATTCCTCTGACAGTCTAGATCTAGGTCTGCTTAGTGTACCCAGTACAATGCTCTGGACTTCTGCTATTTACACAGTATAGTTTCCTTTTCTAGTAACTTCTCCTTAAAGGCAGTCCTTCTTTACTATTAGTTGTACTTTCCCTAGAGCTATATTTATGAGTCTTTAAATGGCAATTTGACTTTTACTGCTTACGTGCAGTCTTCCATCTTCCCTGTTATGTTGTTTGTATCTGGGGAGACTCCCTGCTTCTCCTAGAAATCACAATACTTAGCTTTTGAAAGCGTAACAAATGGCATTTGTAATTTATCATTGAGGTCTGGCCTTCATATGTGATATGTGACATGTTCCATTTCAGACTGAGCAACTAGGCTAAGTTAAAAATTAAAGTCAGTTTTCATTTTTTTTAGAACTACCTTTTGATCAACTTAAAGCTCTAACATGTAGAGCTTAACCCAATTAATTTGGTCCATATTTCAAAACAAGATTTTTGCTCACTTCTCCACTTAAACTGTCAGAAATAATACCAAAAATATTTTAATTGAACAGTCACAATTATATTTTCTTTTGTAAGTGTCATTCAATTCTATACGATTATACTCATTTCAATAATATTTGATTGCCTAGCAGCTCTTTTCACTCTACCATCAGCTGTGGACTAAAAGAGCCCTGAAAATCCTGACTCAGTTCAGTTAAATATTCTGAAGGTGTCTGTTTATGATATTGAGGTCAGCTTTCGTTGGGAATGATCTACTCATGAATTCTATTTCTTGCAATACCAATAGTCAAGAGGAAGAAAAATTCTTAATTGAAATTGTTCTTTCACTGCTTCCTCCTCTATCCTGTAGCTTTTAGAAGAGGGCTTTAGGCTAGCATGAGGGAAAAAGAAAAACTGCTGTTTGATAAGATTGAGTGGTTGTAAATAATTTACTACAGCAATCAGTGTCAGAATGGAGGCAAATGGAATCCTCTTTTTGATATATGACATATAACTATTTCATAAGGATTAAGTCAAGATTACTCTTAGGAAAAAAACACATTGTGGACAGTAAGTAGGACACTGACAAAACTCCAGGGTCCTTCATTCACCCAGCAAAGTATGTGTTAACTGTCAAAAATGATGAGGATAGCTTAATCTAGGATTAAAACCTTATTAAATATTAATTTATTGAAAATTAGAACATTACACATTAAAATGAGTATGCTTCTATCTATAATGAAACAGGTGGAAAGAAACATTCTTCTGAAACCTACTCACATCAATAATATTTTATTTGTACACAACTCAGCTTGGAGAGGTTTGGCTTCTACTTTTTAAAATTGTCAACTCTTTCCTTCTTGTGAGCTTGCTAAACAGGATAACTTTTACAAAAGCATTTAGTTAATTAATATATTAAGAATACCTGTACGTACTTATTTCTACTAATTCTCCTTTTATAAGGGAGGGGATAATCCTTGGAGCTACTTAGTGGCCATCTGGGAAATACTAAACCTGGTTTTCATATAAAAGCCAACTCAACAGTTTTACTATTCTGAACTTGGAGCCTGAATTTAATAAGGGCAATAAGTTGTGAGACAACACTGTTCATTACATAAATATGTACATAGAAAACTAGATTTGGTTACTTTAAATTTTTTTTCCTGATTATTATCAAAGAAATTGTATAGTTAATTCAAGACTTCAGGTAACCAAAATGACTCATTTATTGTCTTTACTCAGTTATTAGTCTGAAGTTCTAAAATCATTTGGTGCTTATAATTACAGAGCAACAAAATCAAAGTAAAAATTTGTCTGAGAGATGTCATAAACATTTTGAGGTAGTTTATACGGAATAACTAAGTCTGCATGCAGCATCACCTCAGGATTACAAGAGATAAATCTTTTAAAAGGTCATTTTAGTTTAAAATATGTTCGCATTTCCATGATCTTACATAAAATTGACTGTTACACTTCCATTATATTTCACACTGTGAAAAGATCAGAGAAAAGATATATAGCTATTTTTAAGCCGTTATCAAACAATATTAATTTGTCCAAGAATTTGCTTTCACTAGGATTACTAAACAATAGATTCTTAAAAATTGTCTTTTTATGTGTCAACTATTTAAAATGTTTCAGAAATTTCTACAACACTTTTATGACTATTGGATTAATAGCCATTTGCATTCGTTTCTTTTTCATCTAACAATCAGATATTGTTATCTAAATTCATGGTTTTTGAACTTTATGCACTGCAATTTAAAGTTCTTCCTTTTCTTAGAATCCTCCAGGACTTCAGAACTTCCATATGAGATTTAGAATAATAACTACTACTGAGCACTTATTTATCAGAAAAAGAGCCACCTTATTTCATCTAATTTATTAATTCTTTGTTGAAGTGGGACACTTCTTTTTACAAACAAAATTAAAATTTATTGATATATTTTAATACCCAGTCTGAATGTGATCTTCCCTGATTCACTCAAAAATGTCTTTTTATTGTTGATTTATTTGAATTAGGATCTAGGAAAACCCATATCCTACACTTTGTTGATGTCTTTTATTTTTTTTAATTTATTTTTTATACAGCAGGTTCTTATTAGTTATCTATTTTATACATATTAGTGTATACATGTCAATCCCAATGTCCCAATTCATCCCACCCCCCCTACCCCCTACTTTCCCCCCTTGCTGTGAAGTGGGACACTTATGACATGTTTCCTTAGAAGATATTCCACACCCACGTGATGAGAGAATCTCATCAAACTCCCAGAAAAACCTGGGAATTTTGAGGTTGCCCTTCTCTGTATGATACAAGCCATTTCCTTGGTGAGGAGATTAATTAGAGATCTTAGTGCACGTGCAGAATTATAACCTAGAGAACCCTAACAAAGAATATGTGGTCAGATGGTGAGTTGAGCTAGAGGCTTAAATCAAAATTTCAATGCCTTGTTACTGGCACATAAAGCTTTACTTCACATCTTTTTTTTTTTTTTGTGGTACGCGGGCCTCTCACTGTTGTGGCCTCTCCCGTTGCGGAGCACAGGCTCCGGACGCGCAGGCTCAGCGGCCATGGCTCACGGGCCCAGCTGCTCCGCGGCATGTGGGATCTTCCCGGACCGGGGCACGAACCCGTATCCCCTGCATCGGCAGGCGGATTCTCAACCACTGCGCTACCAGGGAAGCCCTACTTCACATCTTGACTGGGCTCATTTGTATATGAGACTCTACTGCTACTTACAAGAGAAAAAGTTAAAAAGTCATCATCTCAGATGTAAGTAGTGTGAGGTTATGAGACACTAGACAAGCCAGACACTGACAGGCATGTCCCTTCTAGCATCTACAGCCCATTACTTCAATCACACATTCAAGTACATTCCCACAGATGTCACAGAAGCAGCTAATGTTGAGACAGAAGAATGCCTTGATCTCTACATCATGCAAAACTAGTTTCAATTTAAATATTTGCTTATGTTTTCAATGGTAGAATTGTCTGTGTGACTCAGCTATTCCCAGTGTAGAAGCAAATATAGATTAATCTCCAAGAGTGTCCCCAATACGCCACCCTTTATAAAAAGGTAGCTAAAATTAGTGCTTCAATGAATATTGGGGTGCATATGTCTTTTCAAATTATGGTTTTCTCCAAATATATGCCCAGGAGTGGGATTGCTGGATCATATGGTGGCTCTATTTTTATTTTTTTTAAGGAACTTCCTTACCGTTCTCCATAATGGTTGTACCAATTTATATTCCCACCAACAGTGTAGGAGGGTCCCCTTTCTCCACACCCTCTCCAGCATTTATTGTTTGTAGATTTTTTGATGATGGCCATTCTGACCGATGTGAGATGATACCTCATAGCAGTTTTGATTTGCATTTCTCTAATGATTAGTGATGTTGAGCATCTTTTCATTTGCTTTTTGGCCATCTGTATGTCTTTGAAGAAATTTCTATTTAGATCTTCTGCCCATTTTTTGATTGGGTTGTTTTTTTGATATTGAGCTGCATAAGTTGTTTGTATATTTTGGAGATTAATCCCTTGTCGGTCACTTCATTTGCAAATATTATCTCCCATTCTGTGGGTTGTCTTTTCAATTTGTTTATTGTTTCCTTTGGACATGGAAGCAAATGTCCTTTGACAGAGAAGTGGATAAAGAAGATGTGGTACATATATACAATGGAATATTACTCATCCATAAAAAATAACAAAGTAATGCCATTTGCAGTAACTTGGATGTAAGTAAGTCAGACAGAGAAAGGCAAATATCATATGATATCGCTTATATGTAGAATTTTAAAAAATGGTACAAATGAATTAATTTACAAAACAGAAATAGAGTCACAAATGTAGAAAACAAACTTATGGTTACCAGGGGGCAAAGAGGGGGGAGGGATAAAATGAGAGCTTGGGATTGACATATACACACTACTATATATAAAATGGATAAGTAATAAGGACCCACTGCTAGTTCCTAGCACAGGGAACTCTACCTAGTACTCTACAATGACCTATATGGGAAAAGAATCTAAAAAACAGTGGATATATGTATAACTGATTCACTTTGCTGTACAGCAGAAACTAACACAGTGTAAATCAACTACCCAATAAAAATTTTAAAACGGATAATTGTGATTGGCAATTATTTTGCTTCAGGAAGGAATAAAGGCTTTCTTGTTTAAAAATATGCAGAGATTATACAGCTTCAATTCTGTATCTTAAGTCATAGGTTAAAAGCAAATGTATATTTCAACATCTCCTGTGTGGTAGTCATAAACAGACAAGACAATTTGAAGATTCCTTCTACAGCCAAATTAAAATACTGGCAGTTTTGTAGGATGTGATATGGACCAACTTTTTGGCTTGGAGTCCTGGTAACTTTCAATAACAAATAAATCATAATGGAGAAAGTCAAAAGTTCATAAAAATTAAGTTCCCAGAAAAAAAGAGGAAGAGGGAAAACTGTTTATAACTCAAATTATAATAGACATAGGGGTCGGTTTTGAATTAAAAATACAGAAACTCCTTTTTAACAACCAATGGTTTCTCAGCCTATCAAAGAATATAAAACTTTTAGGATGACCCTGTAATCCACTGTATACATCTTAGAAAGCAAGCCCTTTAGAAATGTGAATCTTTTCTGTGCCATAACAGTCCCATGCTTCATTTCTCACAATTGGCTCAACCAAGATGAGCATTAATGCCCTATATTTATTTTCATTAATCAGATCCTCAAGAGGACCATAAATGTTTAATAGCCATTGAATTAATAGAATTACACAATCACACAGATTTGTGTAATTCCAGGTTTATGTTTTTTCAAGAACACAAAAGCATCCAGCATCCTTTGGATACTCTTTTTTAAATTTACAACCTCAGGATTCAAGCGTTTCTTCTCCACAGACTCTGGCTGGATGAATTGCTTCATTGTTTTAATAAGTTCCACCATATATGCATATCCTATTCTCTTAGCTGGGATAGAACTTGCAAGACAAGAAAAATCTTGCTTCCTTTTTAGCATATTCCCTCTACATTTATATCCCAAAGGACTTTCTTCTGGTTCTTTTGTTTTGAGTCACATGACCAAATCTTTCCAACTACTATTGACATCAATTTTTGCTAGGTTTTAAAAGGGGAGCAAGTGATAAAGTAGAAAAAAATTCTTATGTTGTTACATAGTCCAACTACAATCAGTTCTGCTATAATGTTTGTTTTGAAACATGAATTTGTTCCAACAATACCAACGTATTAGGAAACATTTTCAGTGTAACTCAAATTTCACATTTGCTTATGTTCAATTTCTTCCCAAGAAACCCTAGGAGGACACAGTGTCCTGTACCACTTGACCCAAGCTGGGTAGGAATATACAAACTGCACACATTTAGGACATCTATTCACTTGGAAAATCTATTATGAGTGACACCTATGCACATTTGATCCATCCAATTTCAGATGGCCCTCTCTGCACCAATTTGCTGTAACTCACAATCTCATACAGGAAGAATATACATCACTCCTTCAGATTAATAAATTATGATTACAGTTGATTTTATTCCTAATAAAGAGAAGTCACTTTTTCCAACTACTCAGAAACATGAATATATATATAGGTCCTATTTCAACTATGATTAACCTTTAAAAAAAAAAAACTGCTACTAAGTAACCCATTTTCATTAAGTTCCAAGAGATTGACTTGTGTCTCACTATTTGGACACCTCTCAGTTTGGGCAACTGTGACCAAACAAGTATGACTATTGTAAACTCTAGAGTAGGTCAAATGACTAAGCTATCCTGGCTACAAATAGCATTATGATGATTTTATTAATGGAATTGAATTACCCTTATCAATGTTTCCAAAGATACCTTTTGAAAAAATCCAGGTTTTGCATGAAAGCCAAGTGACTATGCTTTTGAAATGTGTGTGTGTATATATATATATATATATATATATATACACACACACACACACACACACACATATATGGCAATTCTTTTTTAAAAAAATGAGTCTGAGTCTTTTACTACCTTGAAAGGGCAAAAGAACCTCTCGAGATTGACCCTTAAGATCATGGATCAAGGATTAGTGTTTAGCCTATGCAGTCTGTTATCTCAAGTTCATGTAACTTGCTCTCTGGCTTTTCAGATAATCATTTTTTGGCTTAAATAGAGCAGAAGAATAAAAACATTTTGATTTCTGTTTGCTGGAAAATCCCAGTGTTTCAGTGTGTGAAATGGGAAAGTCCAAGGATACATCTCTAACACATCCACCCTTTTTACCATGTAAATCTCATTTGATCCTCACATTTACCATTGTATGTTAGGCATTATAGCTTTCACTTTACAGGAAGAAACTGAGGTTTTGAGGTTTTTTAATCCACCTTTTTAGTATCTGTGCTAACTCTAAGGTCTATGTTCTTTTCTTCTGACCACTATACCTCCCTCAGAACTTTCTAGTACTTTGAGAAATGAAAAAAATATTTTGTCATTAATTTATAAATGGTAGAAATCTAAAAGTTTCCTGAATATTATTAGCCAAGAAAGTAGACTGAAGAAACACTTTTAGGCTTGGAGAGGTGATTTAACTATTTAGTAATAAGCACAGAACTTAAATATTAAAGGAAGGCAGTGGGTATAGCAAAATATTAGCCAATCTGATAAATCATATCACTCTAAATTTTCATTTACTTCTTTGTTATGAGTAGGCATGTAATAAGAAGGTAGTTGAAAGGCAGCAACAATTAAAAGTTTTTGACGTAAACAAATAAATGAATCAATAGCTTTATACTTATTAACAATAGTCTGAAATTACTTCAGAGAATCTCATTTAGTATGTTTATATAATATAATCACATCTTAAGAATACAAAGAAAATTTAAAATTTTGTAAAGTACTGTTCTAAAAAAGGGATTAGATTGGACTCAAAACTTCTCTCATTTTCAAATTCCAACTGCCTCATTGATTATACACTATTTTTCATGTCACTTAACCACTATAAGCACTTTGTTTGTTTGGTTGTTTTTACTATAAGGATAGCATCAGTTTGCTGCAGTATTTTGAGGGGATAAAATGTACTTTGAAAGGCTTTTGTTAAGCCCTATATAATGGAAAGTGTTATTGTTATTTTAAATAAAATATTAGACATTGTGTTGGTATACATTCATTTCCTTGATGTAAATACAAGTATGTAATTAATAATCAATTGTGTTAATTAAAATACACAATCATTTACTCATGGATTTTAATACCTATATTTAAAAACTTTAAAAGACAATAGAATTGTTAATAAGCATTATTTAGAGAGTTTTCAAACAACATTCACTGCTAACAGCATATATTAGTAGATACTGTTTCTTACTTTGAACACTGGCAGTATCTGCTTGGTCAGGTTTGAGAGGTTTACCATCTTATGAAAACATGACTAGATCATTTAATTGTGCTTTTCTCTAAATATTTAGAAGAAACATTTTATTTTTTCAACTTTTTTTTTTTTTTTTTTTTTTTTGCCTTTCCTGGTATCCGCGGTATAATGTACGGAGGGTAAGAACTTGGGTGTGGACTTTGGAGGGAAGGGAAACAAGGTTATTTAAGTACGTTGCTAGCCTGACTAAAGGGCCAATTTTAACACATTTAATATTCATTTAGAATGGTTGAGCCAGCATATGAACCCTGCTATTACCTACTACAAAGCTATTCTACACTATTGCATTTCATCACTTCCTAAAGGAGATTTATTGGTAGATTTTTCAAGAAATTTAACTTCACTAATATATAAAGTATTGATATTTAGATATAGCACATTATCCTAATAATTTATTGATCTGGTTCAAGGGGGAAAAATAAGGCAGTAATAAGGAATATATACATATATTACAAAATTGGAATTTATGTTGTACAAAATGGAAAAGAGTCTTCTTTATGAATCTTTGCTTCATGCTAGTCTTCTTAGATTTTATATTAAAAATTAAGCCTATTGATAAACCCACGCACCTATGGACAACTAATCAATGACAAAGGAGGCAAGAATATAAAATGGAGAAAAGACAGTCTCTTCAATAAGGGGTGCTGGGAAAACCGGGACAGCTACATGTAAAATAATGAAATTAGAACACTACCTAATACCACACACAAAAATAAACTCAAAATGAATTAAAGACCTAGATGTAAGGCCAGATACTATAAAACTCTTAGAGGAAAACATAGGCAGAACACTCTTTGACATAAATTGCAACAATATCTTTTTTGATCCACCTCTTAGGGTAATGAAAATAAAAACAAAAATAAACAAATGGGACCTAATTAAACTTAAAACCTTTTGCACAGCAAAGGAAATCATAAACAAAACGAAAAGACAACCCACAGAATGTAGACCAAAGGATTGATACTCAGATGCTCTCTCATAGACAAAATGTACTATTGATTCCAAGGACTTCTGAAACCCATTGATTACCTTTGAAAAACTGAAACTGTGGATTTTATGGCCTACTTTAATGTCTCCAGGATTATAACAGAAAGCTAAACAAAATGTATTAGTTAGTACTTCCATAAATTATAGAACATTTTAAAAATATGAAGACCAACAGTCAGCTTTGAGCTATGCCTTCATTTTCAAGATGCTGCTGGTGAGTAAACTGCAATGATGATTTAATCATAAATGCAAATTCTAGAGCGAGACTCCTACTTGAAAACCTGCTAACAGGGTGAATTTTCCAGTTGGTCTCCCTTCTTTTTCTATTACTTTTCTGTTTTTGAATATTTCCCATAGACTAGCTCATTAATGCAATCAGAACTGCATTACATATAATAATCTTAGGAAGGACAATTACTGGAATGGAAATGAAAAGAACTAGGAAATACATGACTTTCCAAGAGAAGCTATATAGCAAATAATTTTGGTGATCTATTTAACAGAATCAAAGTGGTTTTTCCTCTTACAGAAAGCACTGTTTTTTTTGGACTCCCATAAATGCTTTTAAGACTTTCTTTGGAAAACCTGTCATTTTCAAAGTACCCTTAAGAGCACATAATCCCTACATAATTTGAAAAAATTGCACTTTTCTGAAATAATAGCAATTTTCTAGATCACTAGTTTATACAATAAGAAAATGCCTCAGACTTCCATTGAAAAGGGGCGTGCAATACAGATGGACACCTTGTGCCATACTTGGATGGAGTATATTACCTACAAATATAAAAATACATAGAATAATGTGCATTAGATTGTAATATATACTTTTTATTTTTCAGGAAAAATATGCAGCTCAGAAAATACCTGGGAATTTTGGGGGAGAAGAGGGTGGTGTTATAAACCAATAGTTTTTGAAGGCTTGTAAGAAGAAAACAAGAGCTATCTGGGAGTACTATAGGTACACTGGTATTTTTAAAGATTTCTTTACACTCTATATAAGGTAAGCTACAAAACAGAAAGACAGAAGGCAGGTTGATCCTGACTTACCTCGAAAAATTATACCTATCCTATTTGCAGTGCAAGTCTGAGGTTATTCTTATGCTAATGTAGGGAAGGAAAAAAATAATAGAGCAAGAGAGAAAATGAATGAACTCTCCTACAAATGGGTTTATAATCCACTTCTGTAAAAGATAGATGTGGTAATCTTTTTCTATCTTTCCAAAATCAAAAAATCTGTTATCAAATGCATTACTGTAAGATGGCCTTACTTGTCTACAATTATCCATCATCAAGTAATGACAAATCAGACCTGCTTCCTTTAGTCATCCTTAAACATCTAGCTGAGAAGAAAATCAGGACTTTCTATAGTGGAAATCTTCCTACAAGGGTATTAAACCTTTGGTTATATTATTATCATATTTTTACATATCGAGATGGTTAAACACTTTTTGAACCAAATTCCCAGGAACCAAATAGTCACTTAGAGAGAATAGTCGAATAATAGATATTTTACACAGAGCCAGAGAGTGGTGCTTGAAAGGTATATTTCAAACCTTGAAAATATATCATTGTCTTTCATAGACACACTCAGTTAAAACTGATAGGAGCACTGGAGATAAACCATTTTCTTTGGGTTATATATATTGCAAAATGCTTTGGAGTGGGAAAATACTCATTATTCTTGGAATAGGAACTTGAAATACTAGTTCAAGTATAGTATTCATATGCAAATATGAGGCTCAGACTTGTGTTTGAAAACTCAACAAAAATAGCTTGTAAGTAGTTCACATATTAAAATAAATGAAAATAGTACATATAATGAATTGTCATAAGCACTAAGGAGACAAGGATATTAGAATGATGTACTATTCTTGACTCCAGACCAAGAAAACCATCTTGTGTACGTCAGAGCCATACACTTCATAATCCAAAGTGAACTATGTTATATGTAATCTATACTAAAATAATAAAAATACATTTATTCTAGGTAAATAATATTTTAATAAGATAACCATCTAAATAATAATACTATCTTAGATAACTCAAATACAAAAATTGATGTAATTCACTCAAAATAATCTTATGCTATATGAGTATGGGGCTAGAGCTGAAACTAAGTATTAAATATTGCAGCTTATATAACTACAATAGAACTATCAAACTGTTAAATTTTCAAGATGAAGGTAACATGAAGACTCTTAAGTTTATCCTAATTTTCTTATAGATAACAAAAATATGTATTTAACTTAGCAATAGAAGTGAGAGTTAGAGCACACTAAAGCTTAGACACTGTGCTGAGTATAGTAAAAGCATTTTCTCTCTGAATTCTTATCAGTATTCTGTGAGATTGGCATAGTGGACAGAGTGAAATTATTTCTTCCACAGTGATTAGTTTGCAATTAGGTGAAAATTGCACAAAGTCAAAGTTTCTCTGCAAAATGCATTATAGGTGCCATGTCAGAGATTAATACAAAATTTCTCCACAAATCCTTACAGCTGGGTTTTGCTATGGTAGAAGGCAGATTGTCATGTCTTCAGTGCCAGAAATAGTAGTTGACTTGTTTTATATGAAAAATAGTTCATTAAACACTAGCTCATATTGTTAATATTTTATATTGTGTATTCTACTACTGTGATTGAGCAGTTATTAAAGCTATTTGCAAAGGACAATAATAAGTCACATCTAGAGTCACTGTCCTGAAAACAAATTCAAAACCATGAGAGAAAAAGGATGATGCTTACTGTTCATTGTAACTCAAGTCTTAAGATTTTAATAAGTGAGAAAGTTTGCTACGTTTTTAATAGCACTTATAATAATTTAAATGTGCTTACTATTTCTTGTGCATAGTTGAGTTATATAGTAAGAAGCATAGATTTCTTGAGGTAGGAAGACCTGAATTCTAATGTGATTTGGCTTCATTTTTTTAAGTTTTAGTTTTAATATGTGGCAGATGTGGAAAATAATTTTAGACTCCTAAGATGGTTGTTATTTAGGATTGAAGAGGTAACCTATATAGCGTCCTTAGTTAATTATAGATGCCCCTAAATTATTAATTTTGCCTGTATTATTTCTGACTTCTTCTAGGAAAAAATGAATTGAGATTGGGAAGTGAAGCTACCATATGAATTTCCATCATTTCCATCATCGCTTGAAACATGACTTTGATCAAATTCTATAAGCTCTCTATACAGCAATTCTATTATCTATACAACAGTATTTTGTTCTCTTTCATCTGTGTCTTACTTATTCCTGTCATAAATAGCCAAGTCTGCTACTTAGGATATGGAAAGACTTGGAGATCCAAAATGGAAAAAAAGAAAGGGAAAAAATCGAAGTGATTTTTATTTAACTCTTTTACCTCTTAAAGCAGAGGATACTATTCCGAAGCACACAGGTGTGTTCCTCAAAGCATTTAATGCAGGCTTCCTTAACCTGGGACTGCGTTTGCTTTTTCCAACATTATTTCTCCTGTTCCTAACATAAAGGTGATATTTAGTATTAAGTATTGGTGGGATGACCAAAGAGGTGAATTAAAATCTTTCCAATACACAGAGGATGCTTCCTTAATTCCACCAGTGATATTCAATTTTGTGCAAATGCTACACAATGCTCACTACATATCTTTCTATAACTTAATAATTATTTCTTAAATGGGGTAAAAGCATGTGTTGTCTACTCAGTAGAAGAATAAGAATGATTCGGGGTGGGGTGGCAAACTATGGTCCATGAACCCTGCTGCCTGTTTTTTATAAATGAAGTTTTATTGGAACACGATCATACGTATTTGTTTACTTATTGTCTAGACATGTTTTCTGGGTACCATAGTGGGGTTGAGTAGTTGCTATAGAGACAGTATGGCCTGAAGAGCCTAAAATATTGATCAGTACTATCTGGCTCTTTACAGAAAAGATTTGCTGTCCCTTAATTTAGAGGAACAAAATACAGATTTTAATGGCAGTGTTTAGTGATCTCCTAACTATTTAGAAAACTTCCTGGGGAAAATATGTGTATCATACTTGGCTTAGTATAGAAAATATGAAGTTAAAGCAATGCAACAGATTCTGTAAAAAGCACTGAAGAAGTTATGCATCTGAGTGCTGTCTCCTGTGGCATGTCTATTTATATCCTCTCAGTGGTGAAAAAACACATTTGCCCTTTAATGCTGAATTTGAATTTTGGAAGCATCTGAAGTTTTTTCAGAGGTAAAATGACTGAATAATGAGTTTAACAATTGGCAATACAATTTTGGTTTGAAAACTTGAAGCAATGATAGTTATTTCATCATGTGGCCTATAATCTGAATCTGAAGAGAACGCCAAAGGAAGCATCAGGGGATTGAATTTTTGTTTCCAAGTTTAAAAAATCTCTAAGTTGCAACACCAAAGAATTTAGAGTCACATCTAGTATGAACGAGGCATGTAAACATGAAGTTCATGGTGTCATCTGCAATATCCTTCACTTTTGTGTATCAACCTTCATCCTGATTCTTTTTTTTTCTGATGAACATTTGGATCAAATAGAAAAAAACAGTTATCAAAAAAGAAACTGTTTGAATGGTCAAATAAATTAAATATTCAGTTTTGTCCAATGCAAATTACAGAGCATCAGATAACATTCCTAATGTTCAGTAAAACTGACAATAGATACTTATTCTGTTCAGACAGTGTGACATTATACCTTTTAACTACATTGATTGTGAAAACATGTGTCAGCTTGAACATAATTTCTTAGGAATGTGAGGGTATTAAATATTGCCGTGCAGATGCTCAAAAAATATGTAACCATTTTTGCCATATGGGAGAGACAAATGAAAGCCTTCAAGGATCAACAAGAGGAAAACAAACCACCCCATACACAGATTAAACTAAGTGCCAGCTTGGGATAATATCCTCCTTTGAAGTGTCAGGAATGATAACAGAGCTTTAGAAAGTGATCTATGAATATACAATGGTACAAACAACAGAAAACATCCTTCTCTTATTTTGAAATAAATATATAGACAATCCATTTTTATGTATAAAAAATACTGAGGCAGGATGCAAGGGACACCATGATAATTATCAATGTCTCATTTTTAACAGAATGTAGAAACAAAACCTCCAAACACTTCAGTAGGTTTTTTTCAATAAAAGTAACTATTAAACATCCAAAGAAACTACTCAACACCCAGTCCTCTGCAAATGACTGTGAGATACACAAGAAACGCTAACATTTATGTTTCAATCACTCTCTCTCCTCATCTCCTGCATTGGTTTCCTTCCCTGTATTTAGTATCTGAATAATTGGCACTACCATGAAGTGAGTTAACCCCTTAAGTCCTACAGACTCCTCCCTTCTCACTCCCTCCAACCAGTCAACAAATCCTATCAATGGTACCTGATAACTACACCTCTGTCCTTCCCTTGTCTCCACTCCTACAGCTTCAGTTTCAATCAAGATTATTAGCACAGCTGACACAATCTACTTATCATGATTGCAAGTCCCTGCATAATTTTCCCCTTTCACTGGACCTCTATTATACAGAATTAAATGATAATAATCCTCTTTTTAAGGCACACTCATTTTTCCATATGAACAGTGTTGCTGTAAAATTTTTTGCTGGTCGAGGGTATGTAACTAAAATTAAAATTACTGGGTTACAGTGTATGAGTATGTTAGATTACAATGTAATCTCAGTTTTCTGAGTAATGGCTGTACTAATTCATATCCCTACCAGCAATACATAAGCAATCCTATTTATTCACATTTTCTGCCAGACTTGATAGTGTCAAACTTCTTAATCTTTGCCAACTAAATGGATGAAAAATATTATTTTTATCTTAACCTTCATTTTTATGATCACTAGTGAGTTAGAACATCTCATATTATTAGCTCCAGCTTTGCCTCTTCCCCATCCTTGATGTAACCACAAAATGCACTCATGCAAATACACACAAGTACACACACACACTCTTCACTCACAGTTTTTACTCATCTTGTGACAGGGTAAACATCACCATCTCTTGCAAGGATTTTTCCCCCCATTCCTTCCATATCAGGTTTAGTTACACACCTATGTACTTCCTACAACATTTTCTATTTCTCCTATCAGAGCACTGAACTATTCCGTATGTCAGATGGACTTTTTCTGGTTTGAATTCCCAAACAGGAGCTCATGAAATCAGTAACTATCTCACCTATTAGTGTATCCTCAAAGCAAAATGGGCTGAAGGCTAAATGCTCTTAAAATAAATTTGTGCTGATTCTAGTAGGTTGAAAATATGAAAAAGTGCTTTTCCACTTACGGTATCAATTATTTTGGGGATTAAAATTCCTTATTTTTTCTTAGCTTTCATTAATTTAAAATGTGTGTGTTTCTGTGTTTATATGAGAAAGATTCAAATAATATAGGTTTACACATGTAAGTACATAATTTTGTCACATATATTCTAATTAAATTGTATATTTGAGACTTTTTCACCTTGATTACCAGACATGAAACATTCTGAGAACCCCAAATACTCCAAATGATTTCTGGTAGCTTCAAAATGGGTGTCATACAAAAATTCCCAAACAATCCTATCCACTGATTTATTTCATACCACTTCTACATTTATCCACTTCTGATCCAGCTCCCTGGGTTATTTATTCAATTATTCCACAAATACTTTTGAGCCCTTGAATACTCCAGGGGATACCACATCCAGACGTTTTTAAATGTTACCGACCCTACAGCTTTCCATAGTGGTGCTACGTTCTGTGCACAGGAGTGGAGAACGGCTTCTTCCTTGCCCCCTGCCACACATGCCTCCAAACACAGCAAGGCTTCACAAATGAGGCCCTTTACTTCAGCTGTTCTCCTCTACTTATTATCTCCTGCAGACATTTTCCAAAACTTCAACAACAAAAATAAATTATCTCCATAGGAAAGGTTTCTATGTAGTTCAGATTCTCTGTGTACAAACCTGAGAAACTAATATTCCCCCACCTCCCCACACCCATCCCCCACAAATAGCCTTCAAGGTAAAGTTCAACCACAGTGAAGAAAGTACATAGATTTTGAAATTAGTAAGATCTGGATACAAAACCTTACTTCATTCATTTCCTTCTACGGTATTTTTTTTTTTTTTTTTTTTTTTTTGCGGTACGCGGGTTTCTCACTGTTGTGGCCTCTCCCGTTGCGGAGCGCAGGCTCCGGACGCGCAGGCTCAGCGGCCATGGCTCACGGGCCCAGCCGCTCCGCGGCATGTGGGATCCTCCCAGACCGGGGCGCGAACCCGTGTCCCCTGCACTGGCAGGCGGACTCGCAACCACTGTGCCACCAGGGAAGCCCCTTCTATGGTATTTTAAAGGAGAGATGCAATTTAATGTTATACTATTTTTTGTATCATCCACTAACCTTCAAGGAAATACATTAAGCATAGCAAACTCAAACCTTAAAGAGTAATCAGCAGGTGAGCTGGGTCAGAAGGGAGCATAGGCCCACTAACAAGCCTTCCAGATTCTGTTGATACAGAGTTCAGTAATTTCAAACAAGCTTATGAGATCATGGTACTTATGCTGATGTTTGAGAATTTTGTTCTCTGTGACAGTAAGAACAAGAGTGGTACTCAAGCTCATTCAAGACAAACACGAATAATGTATGTTTCTTAAGGCTGCTGTAAAAAGTACTACAAAGCTGGTAGCTTAAAATAACAGAAAACTTACTTTCTCACATTTCTGGAGCCTTGAAATCTAAAGGTGTCAGCAGAGTTGGTACCTTTGGAGGACTCTGAAGGAGAATCTGTTCAATGCCACTCTCCTAGCTTCTTGGGACATACAGCAATCCTTAGTGCTTTTTGCTTTGTTGACGCATCATTCAATCTCTGCCTCCATACTCTTCACCTGGCATTCTCCCCGTGTCTCTTGCTTTCTTCGTCTTATAAGGACCAACTATATTGGCTTGAGGGCTCACTGTATTGGCTTGAGGTCTCACGTGACTCCAATATTACCTCATTTTCACTCCTTACATCTATAACAACCTTACTTCCAATTAAGGTCACATTCTGAGGTCCTGGGGATTCAACATATTTTGGGGGGAACATAATTCAACCCATAACAAATAACATATTCAGCCAAATGCTTTCTTATGATCACATGAATCAGAATCTTCTGGGGAGCAAGATAATAATGTATATTCCTAGCCCCACCCCGCAGGACTCCTGAATCAACATTTTCAAGGCAGTTGAGCCTATATTGGGGAGTTTTTAAGAAACTTTACAAACTTGTTTTAAAATCACTATTGTAGACAGATTACTAAGATATCTATGGTAATGGTTTGTGCTATTATAACAGAACACATTTTTGACACTGAAAGTTGCAGTAAAATAAACTAAAAAATTTTAAGTTAGCCAAGTAACATTAAGTATTGCTTGTATGAGGTTGCTGTGATACAAAAGGCAACAAATCTTTTGAAACTGATTTCATCTGAAAATGAAGTATCTTATAATAGATTTATTTCTATTATAATTTTTAACACACCTCTTTGTTCGTGTTTTGTATTAATCTTTATTCTCTTTTATTTATATGTTTACATTTCTCTTCTGCTTTCTTTGTAGTAGCAAGAAATCTTTTACAAGTGTATCTCCAATTTAAGACATTCATAGTGATACTTATTATATATTTGATTTTGTGCTGAGGAAATAATGTCCTCTAAGACTCAATCTCAGTTTAGGAGAAATTTGTGTTTTACCAAAAGAGAAAGAGAAACATAGACCTCAAAAAAATAGCTACTGTGAAATGTGAAAAGAAGTATTTCTCAAACTTTAATATGTATAAGAATCAACTTGGGATCTTGTTAAAAATCAATTCTGATTCAGTAAATTTAGGGTGGAGCCCGAGATTCTTTATTTCTAACATGCTCCCAGGTGATGATGCTTCTAGATTGTGATCTATGCTTTGAGTAGGAAACTGATAAGATATAAAATAGAGACATGCAAAATGCTAATAATAATAATAATAAAATGCAAATACACAAATGAGGAAAGATTATTACAGAGAAAAAGGATGTAGATTTTGGACTTCAAATATCACTAGGAGTTAACTGCCCAAAAGGATAATTTTGCTAAGAATATTCTTAGCAATGGAAATGGAATAAGTAAGGGTTCAGAAGGGAAGAGTAATGACCAACAATAAGTGTGGTTAGACCAGTGACTTTCAAAATGCACTTGTTAAAAAAGCAGATTCTTAGAACAAAACTCAGAAACAATGATTTAGAGTTTCTGAGACTAAGGGCATAGGAATCTCCCTCAAGTAATTCTCAACTCCTCTGTCGCTGCCCCTCAAGTTTGACAACCCGCAGCTACTGTTGTAACCCTAGGCTACAGGGCTGTATGGCTGTAGGAGGGAAGGAAATACAGTCATCCCTTGGTAGCCCTGGGGGGGATGGTTCCAGGACCTCCACAACAAAATCCGCAGGTGCTCAAGTCCCTTATAAACAATGGTATAGAGTACATTCGGCCCTCCCATCCATGGTGATTGGTTGAATTCTCAGATGTGAACCTGCGGATATGGAGGGCGGACTGCACGGTTCTGAGACTACCCTTCAACACAGCTTAGCGCCAAGTGGAGAAGAGGATTTTGTGCCTTGTTCACAGGTTGTATTTTATTTTTCAAAATAGTATTCAGACTTTTTTCAATGGTTTGTTCTTATTAGAAAAAAAATTGAGCACATCTCCCATGTATGTGCCATTGTTTATATGCAAATAGAGTCATATGCATATACTAGTTCATTTTAAATCACAACTCTCTAACTGACAGAAGCCCTGGACATGTCTTAAGAGTGGCCCAATAGTGAGCCACTTTTTGTCTCTGGTTTTAAATGATGTTGATGCATTGACTGCTTGTAAATGTTTTGAAAATTTTTTGTCAATATAAGCATTCTCTACATCCTAACTCCTAGTTGCTGTGAAGCTTAAACTTAGGTAAGCCAAAGGTGCTCAAAGCTGTTTTAGAAGCAACATTTTATGTGTGTGCTCCCTCCCTCCCTCTCTCTCTCTTTCAACAGCTGAAATAGGAAAAGAGACAGAGAATAAAATTGAGCTTCTGGATTCAGTAATATTCCCCCTCGCATCCTATTCACCTTTTTATATTAGAGTAGGAACCGCTTATGTCCTATTGGCTTACACAATGAACTTATTTATGGCTGACATTAGTTGTTGGTTTATGATAATTTTAATGAAATGTTCTCCAGTCCCTCCAAATATAAAGGATGTTTAAAGTGTAGGATAATGCTCAACAATTGAGAGGATATAACCAACAGGGGAGAAGTGATGCAGTAATAACCAAGCTGAATTGTTGTAATGTGACTGTTCTCTTCCAAAAGCCTTATACTTCTTTTTATGCTCTGGATAAACTATCTTACATAGTAGTGAATAAGTAATAATGGATCATATACCAGCTGTGAGCAGCTTTTTTTTGCTGTTGTTTTCTTTTTTTATAAATTTTGTTTATTTATTTATTTATTTTTAGTTTTGGCTGCGTTGGGTCTTTGTTGCTGTGTGTGGGCTTTCTCTAGCTGCAGCGAGCAGGGGCTACTCTTCTTTGCAGTGTGCAGCCTTCTCATTGCGGTGGCTTCTCGTGTTGCAGAGCACAGACTCTAGGCACTTGGGCTTCAGCAGTTGTGGCTCGAGGGCTCTAGAGCGCAGGCTCAGTAGTTGTGGCATATGTGCTTAGTTGCTTCACGGCATGTGGGATCTTCCCAGACCAGGTCTCCAACCTGTGTCCCCTGTATTGGCAGGTGGATTCTTAACCACTGTGCCACAAGGGAAGCCCTGTGAGCAGTTTTGTGGTTAGTAAAATAGGGAGCTATCAGGAAGTGCCAATCTCAAATAACATTGTGTATGACAATTGAAACTTTAGTAGTTTGCAGTGAATAATTCTACACAAGAAGAACAGGAAATGATGGCTATGTGGCTCAATTTTTTACATATAATTGGATACATGTTTAAAACTTGAGTCTTAGGAATTTAATAACTTAGGGGATTAATCCTAGTTACTTTGCTTATGATACTGGGCAAGTTGTTTAACTTCCCAAAACTTTGATTATTCCCATCTATAAAATAGGAAATTGAATGAGATTTTTGGGCAGAAATCACATAGAACATAGTGGTGGATAGAATTTAGTTACAGCATCCTCCAAACGTACTGTTTCCTTTCCTTCTTCCCACGTCTCGGCTTTGGAGAGCCCCAGGACTCAGGTGAGGGCTTTCCTACTTCCTTTCTTCAATTTCTCCCTAGAAAAGCTCTTTTCCAACCTAGACTTTTCTCTTCCTTGAACTCCGGCTTTGCTTATGTAACAAAGGCAACTGCCTTCTCACCAACTCCTTTTAGATGTCTGATGAGCATCACCAACTTTACATATTCAAAACTGAGATCTAATTTGCCTGTTCCCCAAACCACTAATCTACTGTTGCCCTGGTTGATGCTACATCAGCAAATAAGACAAACCCTATTCTCTTCAACTCATGTTCAATCCATTAACAAATTCTGTCAACTCAACTTTCAAAACATCCCTGAACCTCACAAAGTTGCACTATCTTCACTGTTTTCATCATGGTCCAAATAACCATCATCTTCCACCTGGATTGTTACAATAGTCTTTTAAGAATAGAAAAGAGTTCATTTGAGACAAACTGAGGACTATATCCCAGGAGACACCCTCTCATATAACTCCGAGGAACTGCTCTGGAGAAGCATGGTTTTCAGCACAGTTTTATATGTTGTCAGAATAAAAAACATGCAACAAGTCAGGGATACATTCCTTCAAGGTTTCGAGAAAAACAGACCAGCACATACACAGCCAGACAGTATGGCCTTGGCACCTGGGAAGACAGTCTTATCAAAGGAGTACCAGCATTGGCGTCCAGGAAAGGAGGCATTTAAACTTTATTTTTAACATGGACCTTCTTTACTTCTGGTCAATGCATCCTTTTCTTTAATAATTAAAGCAGGTGTACAATGTATGTTTGATGGGCCACAAAGAGGATGTTTTGGTTAGCATAAAATTCATGTTAACTCAGTTACAGTAGCCTTCTAATTGGGACTCCTGTTTTTATCCTTGCCAGCTGCAGTCTATTCTCTGTTTAGCAGCAAGAGTCATTATTTGAAATATTGAATATGAATCAGTTGATGCCACTTAGTGGCTTCTCTTATCTTTCAAAGTATAATCCAAGTACACATCATGGCTTCCCTGGACCTGCTATGCCTGTGACCTCATTCCCTGCTACTGTCCTTTCCTTACTCAGTTTCATCTAAATAGTTCAAATTGCACAAGATCCCATCTCAAGGCTTTTTGGCATTTCTGTGTTTCCTCATGAATTTGGGACATGACTGTTACGGCTGGCCGGGCTGGGAGATCTGGGATAACTGAGACCTCTATCCAGCTATATTCTTTTTATCCTCAAAGAGGCTAGCTTGGCATCCTTCACAGGGTAGCAGAGAGTTTTCCAGCAGCAAGGGGGTATGACTTTTAATATATTATATACAAGTTTCTGGTTGTGTTATGTTTGTTAATGTATCATTGAGCAAAGTAAATTCCATGATCAAGCCCAATAATGGTGTGGAAGAGGGTTATAAAAGAACATGGATATGTGGATATAGAATTTAATGGTGACATTACTGTAACTATTTCATTAGTTTCCTATTTCTGCTGTAAATGTCGCCGCAAACTTAGTGATTTAAAACAACACGAAAGTTATTATCCTATAGTTCTAGAGATCCAAAAGGAGTCTTAGAGGGCTAAAATTCAGGATATCAGAGGTCTGTGCTCCTTCTGGAGGAAGAATCTTTCCAGGGAAGACTCTGTCTCTTTTCTTTTCCAGCTTCTAGAAGTTGCTGACTTTCATTGGCTTGTGACTCCTTCCTTCATGTTCAAAACATGTCACTCCAACCTCTCCTTCTATCATCATGTCTTGTCTTCTGACTATGACCCTCCTTCCTCTCTCTTATGAGCACCCTTTGTGCCTATCCAGATAATTCATAACATTTGCCTTATCTTAAGATGCTTAATGTAATGCAATCATATCTGCGAAGTTCCTTTTGCCATATAAAGTAACAGACTCACAAATTCCAGAGGTTAAGGAGTGGATACCTTTGGAGTTCATGATTCAACATACCACACTTATCATGTAATGTATTCTCAGGACCTAGAAAGAAATTCTGGCATAGAGTGAGTGCTCCTTAGATGTTTGTTGAATGAAAGAACAAGTTATTGGAATAAATTTGTTTTGAAGACCTTTTTATGCTTATAAGATACCCTAAAGAGACATTATGTATACAAGATAATTCTTCGTATATCAAATATTATGTGTATAGATTGGGAGTTTGGGACTGACAGGTACACAATGCTGTGTTTAAAATAGATAACCAACAAGGACCTACTGTAAAAAAAAAAACCAAAAAAACTATAGTGTATACAACAATAATATCAACAATATTTAATGAAAAAATATGTGTAAAAGCAAGTCATTTTAAGTATTAAGGATTGACAGAAAAAGAGGAAAGACAATATCCATGTTTTAATATATTTATTTGTGTTGCAGGCATATATATATGTGTATTGTAGAGAAATTTGATGGTTTATAAAGCAAATAGTAAAAATTTTGAGTTTTATGCAATAATATAAAAATAATTTCAAATATTACATATTACTAATATGCAAAGTGGTATTCTAAATATTTTACTTTTATTAACTCATCTGATTTTTGCAACAATATAATGAGGTAGACATTATTAATATCATTTACTAATGAATATACTGGAAAACAAATTGGTTAAATAATTTGCCTAATATGTCATAACTTCTAACTAGGGGTGCATGAATGAAGCCCAGGCAGTTAATTTCAGATTCAGCTACCTTAATCATTAAGGAATAGTACCTTTATGAAAACAAAGTTTTATGGAAAATAATGGAAGGAAAAAAATCACATTTCACTGAGATTATTAGAAAGACTTCTTTAGGTTGGTGTCATTTATATTCAGACCTATAATCCAGAGAAAGAAGTATTCCAAGTAGAGAGAATAACATTGGATGATTCACAGAGACAGGGAAACTTGGTTTCTCTCTGAGAAATAGCAAATATACTTGCTTGTCTGGAGCATCTGGAATACGTTTCCCCGTAGGAGAAATTAGGCTAAGAAGGCAGATCGAGAACGTGTTATGGAACACCTTGATGAGGTGCCATATCTGCCTTAAATTTGGTAAACAATGGGAAGCCTAACTAGGGGAATAATCTGATTCAATTGGCTTTTCAAAGTTTGATCTCACAATGACATATAGATAGCCTAGAATACTTGATAGTATGCAGGGACAAAGTGAAGCATTTTGCATGACTCCAGATAAATCATCATTTATATGAATTAATGAGAATTAGTAGAAAAGGAAAGGGATAGAGAGATGAAAGAAATCTGAATAATTTAGATGCTATAAAATCTGTCAGATTTATGAATTTTCCATCAAGAGTTAAGAAAAATCTAAAGATGCTTGACTTCTTAAGTTTGCATCATTAGAAGTGATTTTTAAAAAATGTGTTCAATCATTTGAAAATATTCATCAAGCACCTACTGTGTATCATACACTTTTCCAGTTATTAAAGATTCACTGATGAAAGTACAAAAGTCCTGAAGTGAAAAAGGGGACACATTTAAAGAAATAATTTTAGTGTTATTAAAATATAATAATAATTATGTTCCCAATATAAGTAGAAGAGTTAAGAAAAAGAGCTAGTTTTTGAGGAAAAAAAGTTATCATTTAATGTTCAGAACCAAGAAAACAAGAAGTTAAAGATATCCAGAAAAAAAAAAACTGGAAATATGGATCTATAAGAGAGAAAGAGGTCAGAGTTAAAAATAAAGTCTGGGATACAGACAGTATAGGCTAACTGTTACAATAAACAAGCCCCACATTTAGTGGCTTCAAATGCTAACTATCTGTTTGTTTCTCATGGATGACTTTAGTGTTGGAAGTACAATGTTAGAAGGATGGGAGGTGGGTAGGTTTAAGGTAGAATCTTCTCTGAACACTCCTTCAGAGACCTAGGCTATTTTCACCTTGCAGTTCCATCCTCTTCTAGGCCTATGAAACCATCCACTTAAAACAACATAAGTTTAGCAGCCAGGGAAGAAAGAGCCTATGAAAAGTGTATTGGATGTTTTGGGGGATAAGACTGGAATTGGTGTCCATCACTTCCAACATAGCTCCATAGATTTTGACTCAACTTCCTTCAGGAGGCTGGGAAATGCAGTTTACCTCTGTGTCTAGGAGAAAAAATAACCTATTTGACACAGTAGTGTCTTTGCTGCAGTGGCATTTGCATAGACTGAGATTAAAGATGCTAGAAAGAAAACTGCCAGAGAACTGACTGCAAAGGAATACACAATGTTATAGCCTTAGAGAGCCCTACAATTCAGAGAGCTGTATCAGGAACCAACAAAAAAGAAAATAAAACAATAGTCAGAGAGCTGAGAGATATTCACAATATTACCTATTAAATCAAGGAAGGATACAATTTTAATACTGGACAAAAGTATTAACGATGCACAGACTTAATATAGATGAAAAATGCATGTGGACATTAGATTTGGTAATAAGGAGGACTTTGGTGACCTCCAGAAGATATTTTATAGCAGAGTGATGGCACCACAGAAGCAACTGCATTTTGTTCCTATACTATACAAATTGCTGAATTTGTTTGGATGTGATTCATAGTAGTTAGAGAGTTCTCAATTCAAATTAAGATATTTGTTGATATGATCAATTGCTTTATGCCTCTGTCAGTCTATTGCTATTCAAATTTCCTAGAATCAGAATGAAATTGTATTATTTCCCTTACAAAAAAGGTTAATAATATTAACCATGTTTTTCAAACAGGGATTGGACAAAAAAAACCCTTTTACTTACCTCTTTGCAAAAGTGTGAAAATGCAAGAATCAATTGAATGGTTTCTCCCTCTTTTTCACCCTCATCTTTTTTTTTAGCAGGAAAGTACCAAGACAGGGCAGAGAAAAATGATGGAGAATGATTTTGTTGATGTAACTGTCAAAGGTTTAGTTATCACTAAACACATCTCTACCTTTATCCCTTCTGTAGTTTGCCTATTTTCTTCAATATATTATCCATTTTTGCTTGATCTAATTCAAATTAGGTTTCTGCCCCTTGAATTGAGTGCTAACACACTTCCAGATTTTCATATTAGAAATTTGGGGAATAAGATATGTTCTGCAAAATTTCTTTAAAGGTAAAGGAAGCTAAGAAGGGTATCTAGCAGAAATTAAAGGCTTGAGATAAAACATAAAAGAAAACCTGTGAATATGAAGAGATGTTCACATATGTCTGAAGAGTGTAGAAGAATGGCATTCTTTATTGGATGCTCCATTCTCTTGCATTTCAAATGAAAGACCATTTTTGTTTTGTTGTGTTTTATTTAGGTCTTTCCTTCCTTTTACATTGAAGTACTTATGTTTTCAATATGATTATGACAACTGTCACATTACTTCATGTCATTATCTTACATCATGAATCTTGATATATACCTAACAGTTTTGAGGAAGACTTTCTCATAAATCTTATAAACTCATTTGGTGATTTCCAGGTACCATCTAATACTAACATATATATGTACAAATACTTTGGAAACTGTGGTATTTCACAATGGTAATCTCATTTAAAAAAATTGTTAATTGCCAATAGGTTGTCTTCCACTAACACTCTAAAACATAACAATATAATAATTTGCTTTCAAATTAGCAAAGTTTTTCACTGTTATATGAGCATATTGTATACCTTTGAAGGAGGTTATACACATGCTAAACATATTGCTAGGCAATTGACTCAAATTTCTAGAAAGCAGTTTGGCAATATTCCCTAAGAATCTGAAAAGTGTTAAAGGATTTTGACCCAACAACTTCTCTTACAAATTGTGCTAAGGAACATAATTCAAAATAGTGGAGCAAGGCAGAAAAAAGATTAATGTATAAAAATATGCATTGCAAAAGAGTTTATGTTAAAAAGTTTAAATATCCTATATAAGAGAATTGGTTTAAAATATGCTATATCCATCAAATATTATTTAACAAGCAAATGATATCCAGAAGAAGTTTTTATAGCATAAAAATGTGTGTGCAAAATATCAAGTATAAAAAGTTATCATCAGAATGATTTGCACATCATAATATGTTAAAATATACATTAATAAGGGATTTGAGAGAAGCAGACCAAAATGTACATTTTGATTTTTTTCTTCTTAAAAAATTGTTCTCAAACATATGAGAGTCAAAATGTAATGTAATCAACTGACCTTGTATCTGCCAAATTGTTGCAATGGTTCAGAGAATAATATCAGATAAAACTGGAGAATCACTTGGGAAACAACAAATTTGAAGGGAAAAAAAAAAATCTATCAGTTAATACAGTTATTTCCCCAGTAGATGACACAGAAATGAAATGAACTTTCCAACTTAGCATGATTGAATAAACTGGACATCACAGAAACTCAAGAGTGGAAAGATCACTGGAGATGTCATTCATTCCATCCCTTGCTATCTGTAAACTGCCCCCAGAAAAATGAGAATGTATTCTATTTCTTATTATAATTCTCCAGAGAAAGCATTGCTATAACTTCCCACTTTAAATACACTTATTTGATATTTCAAAGTTCTTTTAAGGAAAAATTTTTTTCTTAAAAACACAAGGGGAAAAAAATAAATGACTTTCATAATGGAGATTTAAGTTTCTAACCATCACTGAATTTTTACATTCTTATTGATCCCTATTTAGTCATTTTCTAGTTTTCTACTTTATTTAAAACAGTTTTACATCCTTCAACTTTCCCTGATATATGCTATTTTTCAGTCCATTAATTACTTCTGAGCTCTTTTCTGACGAGTCTCCAGTTCCTCTGCTTGCCAATTAATTTGTGTAGCAGAGAACTAGTCAGATCCGAATTCCTTACTTCATAAATTCTAGTAATCACTTTAATTTTTACTGTACTGCTCAAACTAAAATATGTATGAGTTAATTATAACTATGGTTAACATTTTTTTACTTAAAAGTTCAATATTGGAGCCTGAACCAAGATGGCAGAGTAGAAGGATGTACTCTCATTCCCTCTTGTGAGAACATCAGAATCACAACTAGCTGCTGGACAATCATCGACAGAAATACACTGGACCTCACCAAAAAAGATACCCCACATCCAAAGACAAAGGAGAAGCCACAATGAGACAGTAGGAGGGGTGAAATCACAGTAAAATCAAATCCCATAACTGCTGGGTGGGTAACTCACAGACTGGAGAACACTTATACCACAGAAGTCCACCCACTGGAGTGAAGGTTCTGAGCCCAACGTCAGGCTTCCGAACCTGGGAGTCCGGCAATGGTAAGAGGAATTCCTAGAGAATCAGACTTAGAAGGCTAGTGGGATTTGACTGCAGGACTTCAACAGGACTGGGGAAAACAGAGACTCCACTCTTGGAGGGCACACACAAAGTAGTGTGTGCATTGGGACCCAAGGGAAGGAGGAGTGACCCCAGGGGAGACTGAACCAAACCTACCTGTTAGTGTTGGAGGGTCTCCTGCAGAGGCAGGGGTCACTGTGGCTCACTGTGGGGACAAGGACACTGGCAGCACAAGTTCTGGGAAGTACTCCTTGGAGTGAGCCCTCCCAGAGTCTGCAATTAGCCCCACCAAAGACCCACGTAGGCTCCAGTGTTGGGTTGCCTCAGGCCAAACAACCAACAGGGAGGGAACCCAGCCCCACCCATCAGCAGTCAAGCAGATTAAAGTTTTACTGAGCTCTGCCCACCAGAGCAACAGTCAGCTCTACACACCACCAGTCTCTCCCATTAGGAAACTTGCACAAGCCTCTTAGATAGCCTCATCCACCTGAAGGCAGACAGCAGAAGCAAGAAGAACTACAATCCTGCAGCCTGTGGAACAAAAACCACATTCACAGAAAGACAGACAGGATGAAAAGGCAGAGGGCTATATACCAGATGAAGGAACAAGATAAAACCCCAGAAAAACAACTAAATGAAGTGGAGATAGGCAACCTTCCAGAAAAAGATTTCAGAATAATGATAGTGAAGATCAAAGAAAAAATATTGAAAGCAGCAAGGGAAAAACAACAAATTACATACAAGGGAATCCCCATAAGTTTAATAGTTGATCTTTCAGCAGAAACTCTGAAAGCCAGAAGCGAGTGGCAGGACATATTTAAGTAATGAAGGGGAAAAACCCACAACCAAGATTACTCTACCCAGCAAGGATCTCATTCAGATTCAATGGAGAAATTAAAACCTTTACAGACAAGCAAAAGCTAAGAGAATTAAGCACTACCAAACAAGCTTTACAACAAATGCTAAAGGAAATTCTCTAGGCAGGAAACACAAGAAAAGGAGAAGACCTCCAGTAGCCGACCCAAAACAATTAAGAAAATGGTAATAGGAACATACATATCAAAAACTACCTTAAATGTAAATGGATTAAATGCTCCAACCAAAAGACAAAGACTGGTTGAATGGATACAAAAACAAGACCCAGGTATATGCTGTCTACAAGAGACCTACTTCAGACCTAGGGACACATACGACTGAAAGTGAAGGGATGGAAAAAGATATTCCATGCAAATGGAAATCAAAAGAAAGCTGGAGTAGCAATACTCAGAAAAAATAGACTTTAAAATAAAGAATGTTACAAGAGACAAGGAAGGACACTACCTAATGATCAAGGGATCAATCTAAGAAGAAGATATAACAATTATAAATATGTATTCACCCCACATAGGAGCACCACAATACATAAGGCAACTGCTAACAGCTATAAAACAGGAAATGGACCGTTACACAAAAATAGTGGGGAACTTTAACACCTCACTTACACCAATGAACAGATCATCCAAAATGAAAATAAATAAGGAAACAGAAGCTTTAAATGACACAATAGACCAGATAGATTTAACTGATATATATAGGACATTCCATCCAAAAACAGCAGATTACACCTTCTTCTCAAGTGTGCATGGAAGATTCTCTGGGATAGATCACATCTTGGGTCACAAATCAAGTCTCAGTAAATTTAAGAAAACTGAAATCATATAAAGCATCTTTTCTGACCACAACGCTATAGGATTAGAAATGAATTACATGGAAAAAAATGTAAAAAACACAAACACATGGAGGCTAAACAATATGTCACTAAATAACCAAGAGATCTCTGAAGGAATCAAAGAGGAAAGCAAAAAATTCTTAGAGACAAATGACAATGGAAACACGACGATCCAAAACCTATGGGATGCAGCAAAAGCAGTTCCGAGAAGGAAGTTAATAGCTATACAAGCCTACCTCAAGAAACAAGAAAAATCTCAAATAAACAGTCTAACTTTACATCTAAAGGAACTAGAGAAACAAGAACAAAGAAAACCCAAACTTAGCAGAAGGAAAGAAATCATAAAGATCAGAGCAGAAATAAATGAAATAGAAACAAAGAAAACAATAGCAAAGATCAATAAAATGGACATCCTGGCAGAAATGGACAAATTCTTAGAAATGCACAAGCTGCCGAGACTGAACCAGGAAGAAATAGAAAATATGAACAGACCAATCACAAGCACTGAAATTGAAACTGTGATTAAAAATCTTCCAACAAACAAAAGCCCAGGACCAGATGGCTTCACAGGCGAATTCTATCAAACATTTAGAGAAGAGCTAACACCTATCCTTCTCAAACTCTTCCAAAAGATAGCAGAGGGAGGAACACTCCCAAACTCATTCTATGAGGCCACCATCACCCTGATACCAAAACCAGACAAAGACGTCACAAAGAAAGAAAACTACAGGCCACTATCACTGATGAACATAGATGCAAAAATCCTCAACAAAATACTAGCAAACAGAATCCAACAGCACATTAAAAGGATCATACACCATGATCAAGAGGGATTTATCCCAGGGATGCAAGGATTCTTCAATATACACAAATCAATGAATGTGACACAACATATTAACAAACTAAAGTATAAAAACCATATGATCATCTCAATAGATGCAGAAAAAGCTTTTGGCAAAATTCAACACCCGTCTATGATAAAAACTTTCCAGAAAGTGCCTAGAGCCCGTGCTCCGCAACAAGAGAAGCCACCACAATGAGAAACCCAGGCACCGCAATGAAGAGTAGCCCCCACTCACCACAACTAGAGAAAGCCCGTGTGCAGCAACGAAGACCCAACGCAGCCAAAAATAAAATAAATAAAAATTTAAAAAAACAAACAAAAAAACCCAAAAGTAACTAAAACTATTTCTTACTGTGTAAATATGTCCTCCTTAGTCATTAAAAAACAAAAGACCATACAGACTTTAATTACATATCTTTTACATTTGCTATAATATTTATTTTACATTTTAAGTGGATAACATTTTATTTATTTCATTTTGAAGTAGCATTAATGATGTTCAACAATGTTTTAAAAATCTTGGGTTTCTAATTGTGAAATTTTGTCAACCAAAATCTTCACATTAATATTCTATGACTAAGAACATACTTAAGTAGCCATGAGATAAAGATTACCAAACGTACTTCTGACCCAAGCTAAGTGGGAAATGAAAGAGGAAAGGCAGATAAATTAAGTTAATAATAATTAGTTTTATTAATACAGCTATGCTGATTAAATATATATATATAGGATCCCTTGTTTAACTAGATGAAGTGAAACCAAATATTTTATATCTATTTCAAGGAAAGAAAAAATTAAATTTAAAAAGTACATTATCTCATTTCTATACTTTAGATATCTAACACACCAAAACTGGTATGATCTAGTGATTTCAAGATTAATCAAAATATTTCTACATCATTCTAAGAGAAATATAATTTCTTTCTCTCCTCTCTCCCTCCCACCCTCTATGCTTTTCTTTCTCTTTCCTTCTTTCCCTCTTTGCTCTTCTCCTTTCCTTCACTTCCATCTTTCCTTCCTTCCAATGACTATCTCATTTTCCAGATATCCAAGATTTGGGGAGTTAAGATTTATATTGGAGGTGTTATGCACAAAGGGATATTATGTCTCTAACTACTGGCTCCACATTGGGAAAGTCACATCTTTTAACGTTTGAATGCTTTATCTGATGGTCATTTTTTACCTTGTATAATTTAGAAAGTAAATAGCCAGCTAAAAATTGGTTAAATATTATTTTATTCAACTCCTTGTAAACACACACACACACACACACACACCCAAATCAGAAGGGAAAATAAACACTTTTTCTTGATACTAGACAAATGCAAAAATCTGTGACAGTTGCCAAATACTATAAATCCTAGATAGAAACGAGTGAGATAAACTGACTGTACCACTTCAGATTTTAAGTAACGTAGGGATTTTCTACACATCAACTCATTTATTTCAAAAGACAAATCCAGTGATATGCTGATTGTTACAGTGATACCTAGATACCAGGCCAGACAACTGGAAAATCAGGACACAGCATTTTAGAGACTTAATTTACCAGTTTGGAATGACCATATATGCTGTCTATCCTCTGGCCTCCTAACTGAAAGAGAATTTAGAGAAGTTCCTTTTAAAATGGAAAATAAGTTAGATGCATCAGTATATCATTTTATATACTCTGACTATCTTTCCTGAGCCTGCCCAGAGTAGAGCAAAATAATATAAAAAGGATGTTTTTGAGACAATAAGCCATAGTAGAATCTGTAGACTGACCCAGTTGAGTCCCCTTTCCCTTTCCTTTCAAACAGTTTATTAATAGCTTTTAAGGGAACCTACATGAACTAATGCATAAAGACTTTAAAAACTAAAATTTTTAAATGGGGGTGTATTATTTCTCAATTTTGAGCCGATGTTTTCTACATTCTGCTTTATGAGCAGAGAACGGGACTCTGCAAAAACACATTGCGAGCTAACTATATCCATGGTGACTAGAACGTTGACAAAAAGTAAATAAATAATAAGCATGCATTGTATAAATTAATAAATGCATATGTTGTAAAATTTAAACAATACAGAAAACTGTGAAGAAGTGAGTAGAAAATAGTTATCTTAAATCTCTCACTGGGAAACTATGCATTGTTAACCTTTAGAAAGCATCTTTCTTAGACACCCATGTCTATAAACAATTGATAAAAAATCCATTTAGATAGAAAGCACTTAGTAAAGTGGAATAAAACTATTAAGATTATCTTTATAAAATATTAAATTCATTTTAATGTAACTAAAGAAACACGAACTACAGTGAAAAGGATGGAGTTACTGAACACGAGGTAAATGTTTATCATGTGAAACATTAGTTCTTAAAAAAGAGGTGAGGGCTTCCCTGGTGGCGCAGTGGTTGAGAGTCCGCCTGCCGATGCAGGGGAGACGGGTTCGTGCCCCGGTCCGGGAAGATCCCACATGCCGCGGAGCGGCTGGGCCCGTGAGCCATGGCCGCTGGGCCTGCGCATCCGGAGCCTGTGCTCCATAACGGGAGAAGCCACAACAGTGAGAGGCCCGTGTACCGCAAAAAAAAAAGAAGAGGTGAAAACCGACAAGCAGATCACATGAAAAATGTGTTCTACTGCCCTTTTTATGTGTATACTGTTATAAATTTTTAAAATGTCTTTAAAATAAGCATATGGGGCTTCCCTGGTGGCGCAGTGGTTGCGCGTCCGCCTGCCGATGCAGGGGAGCCGGGTTCGCGCCCCGGTCCGGGAGGATCCCGCGTGCCGCGGAGCGGCTACTGTTATAAATTTTTAAAATGTCTTTAAAATAAGCATATGGACTCCAGTTCATCACAATTCCACACTCTCCCATTTGCTTTAAATCCAATTATTTCCTTCCTTTTACTACATGCTTGGTATCTGGTAGCATTTGCATTTGTGACTCCTGTTTAAAGATCTCTATAAAATTAATGAAAAATTGTTTCATGGACACTTAAAGTAGCTGAGCCTTTCTTATTTGATAAACATCTAAGGAACAGAATTATAAATTTATTGTTCTTAAAAAAATAAATCTATAAGACTTGTCTCTATGATACTATCAATAGAACAAAATATAGCTGGTTTGCTACATGACCCAGAAAAGTGATTCATTTCCTCAAATTTCCTTAGCAGAGACATGCCTTTATTTTGGGTTACAATAAAAGTAAAATTTATTTTTAAGAATATATTTTAAATTACTTCCCACAATGCCACTGTGCCTAGTATAATCATTTATACAAATCTGTTCTTTAGTTCTTTTCAGTGGTTACTGACTGAATTTTAACTATATGTCAGCATCTGTACTAGCAACAGGAAATGCAAAGTAGTATATGTCTTGGTCCTCAAATAACTTACTGAAATTTATGCTTTGAGATCTTTTATATTTACAAAACAATCTAAAATAGGCATATAGTCTGAGATTCCCTTGACAAGGACATGTTATAATTATTCCATTTAGAGTAGACGGAGTAAACAATCCAGGAATATCTTTTTTTCCCAAAAAAATCTACAGCAAATTCTGTTCAGCAACTAGCTTGTTTGTCAACTATCTGTCTATCAATCAATCTATTCTATCTAATTTTTGTTAAGAGAAAGAGAGAAGGTGAATAGCAATACTGAGACTACTTGATTTAAGAATAACTCTATCAAGTCACTAAATATATCAAGATATGTTCAAATTATATATCAAGGGATGCTCAATTTATAATCCAAGACAAACTGAAATAAAAAAAGGGGGGGGTTGCTCAGACATGCTTTTATTCCCTCTCCCAGTCCAGTCCTAGTACCTGCTTGGAGAGGACTGGTGTTAAGTTGTAAGCAGCCTCCTTCTTGTGTTCTCCATGGATGAAGAAGTCTTTTATACACCAGCTCAGAGATTTCAGAAGAGGGCACAGTATAGCTCTGGTAATATCTATCATTGTAGTAGAGATAAGAGATTGGGGAAAGTGCAACTTGTTTGAACTGAGTCTCTTGATTTTATTTGTTTTTAAATTTAAAAACAATTTCTAATCAAGTGTAGTAACTCCACCGTTATTATTCCTGAATTAGAAGGGCCTCAGACATCAAGATATTAATATACATTATTTTCATTTAAAAGTATTCTGAAAATTTGTGGGCAAGACTATGGAATCAAGATAACTACTAAACATTTGATGATACTTAGGAAAGAAAAAAGAACCAACGTTTACAAAGTAACTATTCATTGTTGAGTGCTGAGCTAAGTTTTTTGCATACATTTTGTTTGCTTTACTGATTACAACAACTGTGTGAGGCATTTTATTCTTATCTCAAATTTGTAGCTGAAGAAACAAAATGTGAAGTTTAACTAATTTTCCCAAAGGCTCATCATGTAATAGAGTTGGGACTAAACTAAGGTCAGACTAGAAGCCCAGTCCATGAATTTCCCATTCTTGTTTGCACAGCTGTAAAATTAGGAAAACTATCTCTTAGGTTTTTCCATACCTACAATCTAAACGTTCACATAACTGTTTGGAAGGCTACACAACAAAGGAAGTCTTCAACAGCTAGAGACATAACTCCACCACTTTTTAATTTACTTTTTCTATATATTTCACCCACACAGGTATGTGTCTGATCTTTCTGCCTACAAAATAAGCTGGAGAACTCTTAAGAAAGCTATTGTCCTCTGTCTCTTTCCTACACTTCTTCCCTATTTCTCACTTTCTCTTAACCAAAAGTTATTTGTGGTATCAGACAGACCTAATGTAGAGTACACATCAGTATATTATTATCATTATTAATATTTGGTATTTGTCTCCAGAGTTTGTGGCACCATAAAATCTTAAAGAAAACACACACACACACACACACACACACACACACACACACACACAAACATAGACACGGCAGTTTAGCCTGAGGGGATTTTTGTTTACTAGGTTTCTGGTGTACAATTAAAATGAAAATAACACGTTAAAACAAGTGCACATTGCTGATTTTAATCTGCCTCAACAGCAACCATCTGTTAAGGTAAAACATGCACTGCTGCTCTCAGCAGTGCAAGCCTTTACCTAATGCCGGTGACCACAGAAGGGAAATCTAAATTCGGAACGTAATTTTGAGTGGGAAACAGTGAAATGTCCTTTGAACAGGTCAATGTCATTTCTATAGCCTCCTGGCCTGAGAATAAACATGTACTATGGTATGGTACTATTTAAAACATGACACTGGAAAAAGTTCTTTACTGATTTAGAGTTCAAATGGCCATGATTTCCTTAGAAGACTAAGAAAAAACTTCCTAGGCATTCACATATTCTTTGTTTGTCTCCTAGTATGTTTCTCTTCCTTGCATTATTCCATAAGGATATGTTGGATGAAAAATCTAAAGTTATTTCAAAGGTCTTTAGTATCCCCTGGAAAGAAATTCTTTCACTATTTTGTTCATCTCATCCTTTGGATACTTTTGGCAGTTCTATACCTCTATTAATACTTTTCTTCCTTGTTTTTGCAGTACTGGAAAGTTCTAGGTCTCTTCTGACCACTTGTAAATTTCCTTTTGTGCGAATGGAAGCTTTTTTGCTTCCTATTTAGTAAATAGAGGCATTACACATTCTTTTTTGTATTGCATTTTCTCTTTAAATACTACCTTGGAGATATTTGGATATTTACTTACCTGTAAGAATGTAAAATTCGTGGTATTATCCCTGACTTACTTTCTAAGTTCCAGCATTTCCAAGTAACAGGTATTTTTACCTTGTGATAGAACTGTATTCCACTGATTATCTAAATTTAATGACTTATCTCACATTTTTCTTCATAAAGTTACATGTATAATAATTCCAGAGATAGCTTGAGCTCCAGAATAGTTTAAACTGGTTATGCAGTGATGTCTACATCTCCACTCAACATACCTTGGCACTGGCCTTGTCTTTAGGCTGGTAGTAAGGTAGCTTCCATAGTTCTGGGTATCACACCTAGACATGGTATGGTTCAAAGCAAAGTGATGAACCAGTTTTTCCTATGATTTTTTATAAGAGAGAGGTAGTGTTACATAAAACCAGTTCTACCTTATCCCACCAGTAGATTTTCCTTCTCTTGCAACTGGCTGGAACTGAGATTAATCTTTGAAGCACTGAAAACAATGACTGGCTTAGACTAATCACCTGGTATTGACTGGATGTTGGAGAGGCAATAACAGCATCCACTACTACTTGATCTCCCGTCTATCCCCACCTGCCCAAATTCCACTAATCCTCAAAGTGCCTATCTTCTATTGAACTTTTCATGTCTACTACTGATAAAACTCCCATATCTTTTTTTGTCCACACTACCTAGATAACTTCTACCATGTACTGATTTGTAGACAGACATTTCTATATGTCTTAGCTAACTTAAATATTCCTTTTGCCCTATTAGTTTGTAGAACAACTTCACATTGAGAGTTAGACATGAAGTCCACTGGCTCTATAAGTCCAGCAGCCCTCACTTCAGGCTGAGGCTTACTGTACACCCTAATATCTCCATGTAAGTTCCAAGAGGGGCTCTCCTAGATAGTCTCTGGAGCACTGCTACTTGAACCTCTGCCTTAGCTCTGCTCTTGTTGTTTTCATTGTCTGATTAACTGGCTCTTTACTGCATAGGGGGGTCACAGTGTATTCTCCTGCATAGATAAGTTGACAGCTTTACCAGAAGAACAAATCCCAAATGACATGAAAAAAATCACTTTGAAATATAAAAATTAAATTGATAATATACAGATATCTAGACTTTATGGGAAATATACAGGGAAAATACCAATGCAGAGTAAGTATTTAAGGAAAAATAGTATACACTATTTTAAAACCACAAAACATAAACAAATATTTACTTATTTCATAAACTACTTAGTCCATAATGGCATAGATGTAAACCAGAATATATGTATATTATTTGGGATCAACTATCTTTCTTGGGATGTTTCTAGCCACTAGAGCTAGGTAACTCATATTTTTACAACAAGGCATTTTATTTATTTTCATGTCTTAATATTGTTATAAAAAATTCTAGGTTGTCTAGATAAGGACTCATTTAATTCATATAAGAATAAACTATTTGGAAGTAAAGATTTGTAAACATTTATGATTGTATATATTAAGTTGTCTGATTTTATGATAGGATAGAAAGCAGTCTTTTCACATGCCCATTACATGGAGTTCACATTATTATAACTGCCTTCTGAAAATTTCTGAGAAACATATTCATTTGCCATATGCAGATGAAATTAAATAATCTGTCAAAATGTCAGATAAATAGACATATATGCAAAGAAAAGAAGTGCTCCTATATTTCAGTAAATTTTTTTGTCCTTTTTTCTGGTAATGCAAGTGTCTCTGGAAAATTTTATCTGTTCAGAATTATAAACATATATTTAACTCTGAATCTTTGATGAGAAAAATGAGAAGACAAAGAACAATCCATCTACGTTTTATTGTTTCACTGATATCACTGAACACAATATGAACACAAGTAATCCTCTGATTACTATAGCTTTTCTTGACATGAAATATGTTGCTTTATAGATGGAAGAAAATTAAATTAGATTTAATTCTTGGAAGTCATAGTTTTAGTGTTTAGGCTCCATTACCTTGTTAGGGAACAACTGAACTTTCTCTGGCTGTTTAGAAGTTTGACTACATGAGACAAGGAGATGTATGGGATTTAAATGTGAAATACTTGAACAGAATAAAAAGGTAAAAATCACATGCTCCTCTTTAAGAAACAAGAAACATAAAGAAGTAATTTGGGAGAAAATATGAATGATTCATCTATGAAGGCACAGAATAACAAATAAATAAATTGTTCAGAAAAATTATCTGAAGCCCAATGAAGTGGCTTATGGTCAATATCACAACATTTAATTGATTTTTTTTTAAGATAAAAGTGGAGGCTGGCAAGACACATGAGCAAGGAAGGGCAGCCTTAATATTTAAATCATGGGAAAACTATAGCATTAAGATTTACACAATGGGACTTCGCTGGTGGTAAAATGGTTAAGAATCTGCCTGCCAATGCATGGGACACGGGTCTGAGCCCTGGTCCGGGAAGATCCACATGCTGCGGAGCAACTAAGCCCATGCGCCACAGCTACTGAGCCTGCGCTCTACAGCCTGCGAGCCACAACTACTGAGCCCACGAGCCACAACTACTGAAGCCCACGCACCTAGAGCCCATGCTCCTCAACAAGAGAAGCCACCGCAATGAGAAGCCCGTGCACCACAATGAAGAGTAGCCCCCAGTCGCGGCAACTAGAGAAAGCCCGCGCGCAGCAACGAAGACCCAATGCAGCCCAAAATTCATTAATTAATTAATTTGAAAAAAAAGACTTATGCAATGATTCTAGGAACTAACCAAATCAAAACAAACCTAAATGAAACAAACCAAAACAAAAAAACAAACAACAAACCCATGAATAAACTTAAGAAAAGATCTAACTATTGTGAACAATGTTGCAATAAATATGGGAGTTCAGACATCTTTCTGATATCCTGATTTTGTTTTTCTTAATATATACACAGAAGTGAGATTGCAGGATCAGCCAAGATATGGACATACCTGAGTCCATCAATGGATAAATGGATAAAGAAGAGGATATACATATACATATATACATACACACACACACATATATATATACACACACACACACACACATACAATGCAATATTATTCAGCCATGAGAAAGAAGGAAATCCTGCCATTGGTGACAACAGAGATGGACTTTGAGGTCATTATGCTAAGTGAAATAAGTCAGACAGGGAAGAACAAATAATGTACAAAAAAGCTGAACTTGTACTTATAGTGTTTGAAGTGGTGATTGCTAGGGGCTTGGGAGTATGTTGGTCAGGGGTGCAAACTTCCAGTTAGAAGAACAAAAAGTTCTGGGGATCTAATGCATGACATTGTAGTTAAAATTGAAGTACAGTATTGTATACTTGAAAATTGCTGAGAGAGTAGATCTTAAATGTTTTTACCACAAAAAAAGAAGTGGTAATTTTGTGATATGATGGAGGTGTTAGCTAATGCCACAGAGGTAATCATATTGCAATATGTAAGTGTATCAAATCAATATGGTTTATACCTTAAACTTACATGACATTATGTGTCAATTATATCTCAATAAAGCTAGGGGTAGGGAAAGCTTTGAGAAGCTTCTCTGAAGAAGGAATGCTATACAGGCTTAGTACGTGGGGTGAGTTAGTAGCTTTAGCTTGAGGCAGACAGCAGCCAAAGGGAAGCATTGAGAGTTAAAAAAAAAAAAACTTTTTAGATATTACTCTTGCCTTCTGTTCAGTGCTCTGAGACAATCATTGAGTTTTCTCACTGCAATGGACCACCAGTGCTAATATGTGCATAGAAAGAAACAGCAAAAGGGTAAGGTAAAGTATTAAAAAAATAAGGACTGAAAAACAAGCTACACTGGGACAATTTCCCACTGTTTCCCCCCAAACTGCTAGATTATAGCCTTATAAACTAGAGTGATGACATCCTTTCTGTTATAATAATTTAACACAATATATGTATATATGTATGCAATATGTATATGTATGTATATGTATACACATTTGCATATACAATACATATAGATACATATAAAATATATAGAACTATGTATATGTGTGTATATAATGTATATATAATCACACTGACAAGCTGAGGTTGAATAATGATACTGAAAAAATATACATAAGCAGATATTCACATTAGTAATTGAAATAAACCTTACCATTAGAAGCAATAGAAAAATATACCTAGCATGTTTTTATCAAGACACAAAGGAAGAAACATAGCTAAGTCAACCTTAAAAAGAGAGTATAAAATGAAAATAGGTGGTAGGATAGTAGTTGGCTTGCTCACCAGTATCAAGATAAGTTGTAAAATGATAGCAACAAAAATAGTGTTGAAATGGAACAAACACAGGGAAATACACATATGGAACAGTATAAAAATTTTGGAAGCGTACCTATGTGTGCATGAAAATTTAATTAAAAAATGAAATTGACATTATAAATTAACAGGAAAATGATGATTTCTTTAGTAGATAGTATTGGGATATTGATTCATTATAGAAAAATAATATTAAACAGGCTCACTTACTTTAATGTGGACTATATAACATGAACTGTATATGAAATGTAAAATTAAAAGATTATTAGAAAACAATATAGGAACTTATATCAATGACCAAGAATGAGGAATAACTATTTTCCTATTTTTTATAATTAAGAACACCATGGATAGTATTAAGCAGATTACAGAAAGGAAGAACACACTTACAGTGTATAAAGCCACCAAGGGACTCATTGCTATCTATAATGGGCAAGCAACTTATACATATCAAAAAGAACAAGACAGTAACCTTAAAAGATAAACTGGCATTCTATATAAACAAGTAGTATATTAAGATGGAATCCCAAAAGCTAACAAAGAGCTGATCAAATTCTTAATTAATGAGAGAAATGCAAACTGAAAGAAAAATTAGCTATCATGTTACACCCAATAGATTATTAAAACTTAGAAAATATATACTATTAAGTGTTGATGATGATGTACAATATAGATGCCCACACACCCTACCAATGGCAACTACTCTGGGGAACCAACCAGCACCACTTAGTTAATCAATTTAAGTATATTAATATACTACAAACCAACAGTTCTATATTTGAATACACAGCACAAAGAAATGTTCACACTCTTCCATAAATGGAAATACACAAGCCTCTTCATGGCACAGTATTATTCATGGCAACAGGGAGGTAAAGTCAAATAGAGTCATATCATGGTGAATTAGGAAGCAGTTAAGTATAACAGAGATATGCAATATAGCCAAATAATCTATAGATTAAAAGAGAGAATGTAAAACTCAAGCCAAAATGTAAGGTGAAAATCAAGAGTATGACTACAGCACAAAATTCAGAGTATGAAATCCTTTTTATTTGCTATTGGTAGAAGACATATGAATTAGTCGACCAGTATAAAGAAAAGAAAAAAAAAACACTCAACTTGCAATTCTGCATCCATACAATAAAAATAAAAGCAATTACTCCTGAGAACTGAGATTTATTCTGGAAATAAGGCAGAGACCTATCTCATATACTCATCCTCACAGAGAAAATATTGTAATGTGATAAACATCATGCACCATACAATAATGAGTTTCAAAGGGCCATATTTTGTAAGGAACTCATGTCTCACTCAGTAAGCTAACACCAAAAAACAATTCAAAGTAAAAGAGATCAACTTGCTTTATTTAAGGACAATCACAGACTCTAGCCAATGGTTGTTACAGGTTGATGCCAGGTAATTTTTCAGCACTCATTTAGAGGAATGGTTAGAACACAATCGTAGGAAACCTCTACACATATATATTCTTCCTCTCTCCCAGACATTTAATATTTATTGAATTTCAGTGAGATCAAAAGTTAGAAATGAGTTAAGCGTAGTTCTCATGCTTTAATATCAGCCACCAAGGGTTGTAGATGTGATATTATCTTTGGAATCTTGAAAGCCCAGAAAGGTCACATCCCCAATGGAGCATATCATTGATTACTATTGATTCTCCAAAAGATCAGCAAAAAAACATACTGAAAAATCAAAGATTGGGCCATTAGTCCTACCACAGTCAGAAATAACACACCTTGATAGAGTTTTAATAGTGTCGAAGAAAGGGGAAGACAGAGGAGGTTATTTATAAGGTTTTAGGAGCTGAGCTGAATCAGCTGAAGATGGGTGTTGTAGGAAGGAAAATAGGTTGAGATTGTGCAGAGTTTATAACATAAAGCTTTGTATTTGTGGTAACAACGAGTTGAGGGTCTAGCATTGAGTCTTGATGAGTAATAAGTAATACATTAGTTTTTAAAAGACAGCAATTATAGTTAAATCATAGTCTAATCTTTGGGAATATTTATGTTCTGGAAAATAATGGCTAATATGGTTTCTCATTGTTATTTAGCACAGAAACAGAAATGTACACCTAGTCCTCGTATAGTCTAAATTAAGGACAAGAAATTATATTGGTTTCTGTTCCAATCACTTTGCTCCAAAATTTCTCAAGGGAGTATAAAGAAAAAACATCCAGAATCATTACAGGAAGTAAATTTGTTTTTAATATTTTAATGCATTAAAATACGGTAATGAAAATTTAAACAGTAAGTACTGCTACATACCTATTAGAATGACTAAACCCAGAAAAGTGATAATAAGCCATTTCTGGAGAGAATATGGAACAAAAGGAGCTCTTACTTATTGCTGCCAGGAATGCACAACAGTACAGTTCTTTGGAAGACAGTTTTGAAGTTACTTACAAAGCTAAACATAATCTTACCATGTAATCTAGCAATTACACTCTGAGGGCATTTGCGCAACTTATTTGAATTTACATGCTGAAAACTGCATGAGATATTTATAGAAACTTTATTCATTATCACCCAAAACCAGAAATAACCAAGATATCCTTCAATAAATGAACAGATGAACAAACTATCCTGCATCCTTGCAATGGAGTAGCGTTCAGCAATAAAATAAAATTGAGCAGACTTCCAGTTTCTAGTTCTGTAAGTAGGGAGCTTGGAAGTTGCCACTGTGTACTAAAAGCAAGTAGAAAGCTGAGCAAACTGAAAAAATCAACAACTGTTTTTGGATCTAAAAGAGCAAGGGCACAGGACAAACCACTACCACACAATTATCCAGAGCAGAGACTCAGGAGCAGAAACTGCCATAGGATCCAGGGCTGGAGTAGGAATATCTGAACTGTAGTTGATGAATTTCTGGAAGCTCAATGTGAAAAACCTTGAGAGCTAAAAACTGCAGGGGGACCCAGCCATAGGGCTCCCCCCCCACAATTTTGTGAGATTTATCTCCAGAAACTCAACTGAATTCTCACAATAAATATTAGAGAAAAATTTTTGTGTGCTTCTTGCATGGACAGGGGAAAAGGGACCATGTTGAAATATGAGACTGCATTCTGCCAGAAAGTAAAGGAATTATTTTAAAAATTTCATAATGGTGAACCACCTCAGCTTTCTATAGAAAAATTTTTAAAAAATACTAAAAACCATATGGGGGCTTCCCTGGTGGCGCAGTGGTTGAGAGTCTGCCTGCCAATGCAGAGGACACGGGTTCGTGCCCCAGTCTGGGAAGATCCCACATGCTGCAGAGCAGCTGGGCCCGTGAGCCATGGCCGCTGAGCCTGTACGTCTGGAGCCTGTGCTTCACAACAGGAGAGGCCACAACAGTGAGAGGCCCGCGTACCACAAAAAAAAAAAACCAAAAAACCATATAGAACCACAAAAGACTCTGAATAATAGCTAAAACAAACTTCAGGAAGAAGAACAAAGCTAAAGGCATCTTACATTCTAATTTCAAAATATGTTACAAAGCTACAGCAATTAAAACAGTATGATAATGACACAAAGACAGACATATATAGACCAAGGAAACAGAATAGAGAGACAATCCAGAAATAAATCTACACACTTATGCGTAACTGATCTTTGATGAGGGTGCCAGGAATATACAATGGAGAGAGAACAGTCTCTTTAAAAATGATGCTGGAGAAACTGGATATCCACATGCAAAAGAATAAATTTGGACTCATCTTAAAATAGACTGAAGACAAATGTGAAACCTGAAACTATAAAAACTTAGAAGAAAACATAGGGGATAAGCTGTATGACATTGGTCTTGTCAATGATTTTTTGGATATAACAATGAAACACAAGTAACAAAAGCAAAACTAGACAAGTGAGACTATCCAAACTAAAAAGCTTCTCTTCTTCAACTTGTTAATGTGGTGTATCACACTGATTGATTTGCAGATATTGAAATATGCTTGCAGCCCTGGGATAAACCCCACTTGATCATGGTGTATGATCCTATTAATGTACTGTTGGAAATTCTCAGTCATATATGAAGATTTTTCTTCACTTTAATCTTTTAAAGTGAACATAATGTCTGAGTTCAGAAAAATTTAAATTTTACTACCTTACAAGAAATAGAATTCTAGCAGCATAAGAAAAAAGTATTTTAATATCTGGTTAGATAATTAATCTTATAGAAAAATATATTTGTTTAGAAAAACAAAATTTCTTGGAACAGATGATGATGTGATGATGGCATGAAGTATGAGTTTATAGAGAAATATATATGCATCTATATGTGTACATGTATTTACATATATATTTACTTAATAATGTAGGGGTGTGGGGGGATTAAAAATGAAGGAGAAGAAAAAAAGGGCCATCATATTTCATTTCTCATGGGAAAGAGAAGAGAAGGAGGGTAGCTGAACAACACTGTAGAGTTCCCAAAGAAAATGTAAGAGCATGAATATCTAAATAATGTTTTTAGATTTCTTGTGATATTTCAATATAACTAGGAATTATCTCAAAAGCTCTAAGTAAAAGCTTTAAGTAAATTCTGTTACTCAAACAAAATCCTTGTGTGTGTTTTGAAATATTTTTTTGCTTGTATTATACATCAAGACTATGGGTTATTTTCCATGTTTTTGTTTATCCCAGAGATAAAGTAATATCCCCCAAAACAGAACAGAGAAAAGTATCCAGCAAAGGCAGATAGAAGCTACTGGTAAAAATAAATTGATATTGCTAAGGAATTTGAGGAAACTGGAAGAAGAAATGTCCTGCCACTGGATATTTACTTGATCTTACCTACAAATTAAGAGAGAAATATTTCTGACATCAAAGAGACAGAAACATTGGGCTTATATAGCATTTCTTACATCTGTTTAGATATTGCCCATCTTGATACATCTTAATACAATGTGTATACCATAATATGATGTACTTAATACTCTGACACATCAAGACAACTGTTCTTCTTTAAGTCTCCATAGGCATTAATCTCTGCTCTTCTAAGAAACATTCTAAATTTGAAAACTTCAAACTACCCTGAAATGGCTTGCTTAAAATTCTGTCTTGTGATGATGCTAATCCTTTTATCATGAAATTCTATTTCCAAGTATATTACTGATTCCTGATATTAGAAGCCCTATGAATTTATTTAGAACTGAATTTTTTAGTACACCTACCTTATATTGTAAACTTCGTGCTTAAACCTCCAGATGAATTTCTAGTGTAGTGAAAAATTACCATATTATCATAAGTAGAAGAGCATAAAATTACTATGTCCAGGAGTATAAAATCACTATGTATTATTTTAAAATATGATAAATCTTATAGTAACTTTGAAAACTAAAGTAATATAAAATTTGAAGAAACAGATTTTCTAAAATTTGGAACAACAGTCATGATGAAGCATTTATTTTTCTGGCTGTTACTTACATCAAATGAAATGGCAGTCAGCATTCTACAATATAAGAAAAAGTTGCTTTTTTACTATATTCTGAGACAGAAGTCTACAAAAGAAAAATGTTATTCTTCCTTCTCTTGGAAACTCCCTGATTGGGGAGACTGTGAATTAGATGACCTTCAGCATTCCTTGAACGGAACACCCTGAATTCTACTGGTCTCAATCATGGTTGTGATACTGGAATAGAATTAGCACAAAGCCAGATAAAATGGGATATTTGTATCTGTGGCTTCCTCTCACATTCACAGCAAAGGATCATTGAAAGGAGGGATGATATTAACATTATCATTAGTCAACATAATAGATTGACCTCAGTTAAAACAAAATGGTCTTCAGAACTTGAACAAAGTAAAGTTCTCTGTAAATAAGTTTATAGCAAGGAAAACTGAAAAATATGTTTTCTGATATTTTCTTCATAAAATATAAAGTTTAGATTTTTAAAGGCATGACCTAGAATGATTCCACGGTATCTGAAAGGACAGTATTAAAACAGAGACTGGGGCTTTCCTGGTGGTGCAGTGGTTGGGAGTCCGCCTGCCGATTCAGGGGACGCGGGTTAGTGCCCCGGTCCGGGAGGATCCCATGTGCCGCGGAGCGGCTGGGCCCATGGGCCATGGCCGCTGAGCCTGTGCGTCCGGAGCCTGTGCTCTGCAACGGGAGAGGCCACAGCAGTGAGAGGCCCACGTACCGCAAAAACAAAACAAAACAAAACAGAGACTGCACAACTCAATGAATGAAAGCAGAAGCAGTAAGCTACTTATCCAGGAAAAAAAAATATTTATTTATATTACTAGTCCTTCCTTCCACCTAGGTGAATGTGTTTAATTTTTCATTACTTTTATAATTAATTGGAAAATACTTGAGAGTTTTTGAAATTTTGGTCTAATTGAATATATGTGAAAACCTCACTTGAGTCAAGCTTAGCCTGAGATGTGATTTATTGAATGATGTGGGAATACAAACTGATTCAACCATTAAGGTAGAACATACAACTATACATGATGTAGCAATTGCACTCCTAAACATATACCCAAGAGGAATAAGTGACAATGTCCACCAAGAGACATGTATAGTTTCATTAATAATTGCCAAAACATGGAAACAATTCAAAATTCCATCAACATGAAAATGGAAAAATATTAAGGTTATTTGTACAATGAAATATTAATTAACCTTAAAAAAGGAAAACCACAGGTTTATACAACATAAATGATCTTACATGTATAATGATAAATGAAGGAATGCAGATATAAAAAAGTTTATGATTTATAATTCTATCTATATGGAGTTCAAACAAGTGCAAAAGTAATTGAGGGTGATAGGAGACAGAAGAGTGGATACTTTAGGGTAGAGGGAAGGGGCACAAGAACGTCCTTGCAGGTGTTGGGATTATTCTATATCTTGATCTAGGAGGTGTTCACATGCACACATAAACACACACACACACACACACACACACACACACTTACACTCACACAAATTTTAAAATTAAAGACCATATTGGTGTTCTAATTTTGTAAGTGAGGAAACTGAGTTAAGAGCCTATGTAAATACTATGACCTGACTGTGCACGAATGGCAGAAAAGGATCAAACAGTTTATAATATTAAGAAATGTTTGAAAATGTCTTTTTAAAAATCAGAGTTTTTAATGTTTCAAAACAAATTATTTTAAATGCTATATATCAAGTTTGAAATTAACTTTAATTTAACTGAACTTTATCTCAAGTTGTAAAGTAGTAACATTGTCAGCTTGCATTGCCAGCTTGTTAAGACATAAGCAATTTTGAGAGGTTAGCCCAACTAAAGCGTGTTTGAGAGATGTTTAGCAAGTGGAGTTTCTTTAACAGATATATTTGTATCAGCTCAGGACAATTTGCTGTTAAAAGCAAAGTTCAATATTCTCTAGCTATAGCATTTCAAATAATTGAATCCTGTATAATGTAAAGATTCTATCTCTATGATTTTTTGAATTTATTTTTACACCTTTACAAATATTTTTTTTCCTCATGTCGAATTAATACTGTCATACACGTTCTACTCTATTTTTGTCAATCTGTACGGTAGCATATTTTTTAATGGCCTAAACCCATCCGTTTTATTTCCCTTTGTTTATGTAGCAAGTGTTTCACTAAGAAAACAATTTTTATGTTCTATATTTGTAGACACATCATGAAAAAAATTAAGTAGAAAGAACCTGAAGATCCAAATAGTTGAACAGAAAAGATTATATGTTATCTTGATATCGGAACCAGTTCAACATGATGAATATTATTAGATAATTCCCTGAACTCTGTTGTCAGCTCATGTTCTAACTGCAGGAGCCTCTTTAAATATGGTTGTCTTAGTCTGCTCAGGTTGCCATCGCAAAATAACATTGACTCTGTGGCTTAAATAACATAAATGCATTTTCTCCCAGTTCAGAAAGCCAGAAGTCCAGGATCAAGGTGCCAGCATGGTTGGTTTCTGATGAGAGTTTTCTTTCTGGGTTATAGTTCACTGTCTTTTCACTATGTCCTCATGTTACGGGGAAAGACAGAAAGACAGCAAGTCCTCTGATGTCTTTACTTAAAAGGGCACTATTCCCACCATGAGGACACCACCCTATGACCTCATTTAAACCTAATTATCGCTCCTTCCTGAATTCCAGACAAATGTATGCTACTGGGAGAGCTGGGAAGATGGCGGAAGAGTAAGATGCAGAGATCACCTTCCTCCCCACAGATACATCAGTAATAAATCTAGACTTGGAACAACACCTACAGAACACCCACGGACTGGCAGAAGACCTCAGACCTCCCAAAAGGCAAGAAACTCCCCACGTACCTGGGTAGGGCAAAAGAAAAAACAGAGACAAAGACTAGGGATGGGACCTGCACCACTGGGAGGGAGCTGTGAAGGAGGAAAGGTTTCCACACACTAGAAGCCCCTTTGCAGGCGGAGACTGCAGGTGGCGGAGGGGGGAGACTTTGGAGCCGCGGAGGAGAGCGCAGCAACAGGGGTGCGTAGGGCAAAGAGGAGAGATTCCTGCAAGAGGAGAGGTGCTGACCAGCACTCACAAGCCGAGAGCCTTGTCTCCTCACCTGCAGGGACAGGTGGGGGCTGGGAGCTGAGGCTCGGGCTTCGGTTGGATCACAGGGAGACGACTGGCGGCGCGAACACAGCCTGAAGGGGTTAGTGCACCACGGCTAGCCGAGAGGGAATCCGGGAAAAAGTCTGGAGCTGCTGAAGAGGCAAGAGATTTTTTCTTCCCTCTTTGTTTCCTGGTGCACGAGGAGAGGGGATTAAGAGTGCTGCTTAAAGGAGCTCCAGAGACGGGTGCGAGCCCCTGAACTCTGTTGTCAGCTCATGTTCTAACTGCAGGAGCCTCTTTAAATATGGTTGTCTTAGTCTGCTCAGGTTGCCATCGCAAAATAACATTGACTCTGTGGCTTAAATAACATAAATGCATTTTCTCCCAGTTCAGAAAGCCAGAAGTCCAGGATCAAGGTGCCAGCATGGTTGGTTTCTGATGAGAGTTTTCTTTCTGGGTTATAGTTCACTGTCTTTTCACTATGTCCTCATGTTACGGGGAAAGACAGAAAGACAGCAAGTCCTCTGATGTCTTTACTTAAAAGGGCACTATTCCCACCATGAGGACACCACCCTATGACCTCATTTAAACCTAATTATCGCTCCTTCCTGAATTCCAGACAAATGTATGCTACTGGGAGAGCTGGGAAGATGGCGGAAGAGTAAGATGCAGAGATCACCTTCCTCCCCACAGATACATCAGTAATAAATCTAGACTTGGAACAACACCTACAGAACACCCACGGACTGGCAGAAGACCTCAGACCTCCCAAAAGGCAAGAAACTCCCCACGTACCTGGGTAGGGCAAAAGAAAAAACAGAGACAAAGACTAGGGATGGGACCTGCACCACTGGGAGGGAGCTGTGAAGGAGGAAAGGTTTCCACACACTAGAAGCCCCTTTGCAGGCGGAGACTGCAGGTGGCGGAGGGGGGAGACTTTGGAGCCGCGGAGGAGAGCGCAGCAACAGGGGTGCGTAGGGCAAAGAGGAGAGATTCCTGCAAGAGGAGAGGTGCTGACCAGCACTCACAAGCCCGAGAGCCTTGTCTCCTCACCTGCAGGGACAGGTGGGGGCTGGGAGCTGAGGCTCGGGCTTCGGTTGGATCACAGGGAGACGACTGGCGGCGCGAACACAGCCTGAAGGGGTTAGTGCACCACGGCTAGCCGAGAGGGAATCCGGGAAAAAGTCTGGAGCTGCTGAAGAGGCAAGAGATTTTTTCTTCCCTCTTTGTTTCCTGGTGCACGAGGAGAGGGGATTAAGAGTGCTGCTTAAAGGAGCTCCAGAGACGGGTGCGAGCTGCTGCTATAAGCGTGGACCCCAGAGACGGGCATGAGATGCTAAGGCCGCTGCTGCCACCAACAAGAAGCCTGTGTGTGAGCACAGGTCACTATCCAAACCTCCCCTCCCGGGAGCTTGTGCAGCCCGTCACTACCAGGGTCCCGTGATCCAGGGACAACTTTCCAGGGAGAATGCACGGCACGCCACAGGCTGGTGCAACATCATGCTGGCCTATGCTGCCGCAGGCTCACGCCGCACTCCGTGCCCCTCCCTCACCTGGTCTGAGTGAGCCTGAGCCCCCAAATCAGCTGCTCCTTTAACCCTGTCCTGTCTGAGCAAAGAACAGACCCCCTCTGGCGACCTATACGCAGAGGCAGGGCCAAATCCAAAGCTGAACACCAGGAGCTGTGCGAACAAAGAAGAGAAAGGGAAATCTCTCCCAGCAGCCTCAGGAGCAGCGGATGAAATCTCCACAATCAATTTGATGTACCCTGCATCTACGGAATACCAGAATAGACAACGACTCATCCCAAATTGAGGAGGTGGACTTTCAGAGCAAGATATATTTTCCCCCTTTCCTGTTTTTCTGAGTGTGTATGTGTATGCTTCTGTGTGAGATTTCGTCTGTACAGCTTTGCTTTCACCATTTGTCCTAGGGTTCTGTCCGTCCATTTTTGTCTTTTTTTTTTACTTAAAAATTTTTTTTCTTAATAATTATTTTTTATTTTCATAACTATTTTATTTTATCTTACTTTATTTTATCCTCTTTCTTTCTTTCTACTTTTTCTCCCTTTTATTCTGAGCCGTAGGGATGAAAGGCTCTTGGTGCTGCAGCCAGAAGTCAGTGCTGTGCCTCTGAGGTGGCAGAGCCAACTTCAGGACTCTGGTCCACAAGAGACCTCCCAGCTCCACATAATATCAAATGGCGAAAATCTCCCAGAGATCTCCATCTCAACACCAACACCCAGCTTCACTCAAAGACCAGCAAGCTACAGTGCTGGACACCCTATGGCAAACAACTAGCAAGACAGGAACACA
>NC_041222.1:71181843-71182526 GCF_002837175.3 Physeter macrocephalus
AAAGATAGCAGAGGGAGGAACACTCCCAAACTCATTCTACGAGGCCACCATCACCCTGATACAAAAACGAGACAAAGATGTCACAAAAAAAGAAAATTACAGACCAATATCACTGATGAACATAGATGCAAAAATCCTCAACAAAATACTAGCAAACGGAATCCAACATCACATTAAAAGGATCATACACCATGATGAACTGGGGTTTATTCCAGGAATACAAGGATTCCTCAATACACGCAAATCAATCATCATTATACACCATATTAACAAATTGAAGGAGAAAAATCATATGATCATCTCAATAGATGCAGAGAAAGCTTTTGACAAAATTCAACACCCATTTATGATAAAAACACGGCAGAAAGTCAGCATAGAGGGAACTTTCCTCAACATAATAAGGGCCATATATGACAAACCCACAGCCAGCATCGTTCTCAATGGTGAAAAACTGAAACCATTTCCAGTAAGATCAGGAACAAGACAAGGTTGCCAACTCTCACCACGCTTATTCAACACAGTTTTGGAAGTTTTAGCCAAAGCAATCAGAGAAGAAAAAGAAATAAAAGGAATCCAAATCGGAAAAGAAGAAGTAAAGCTGTCACTGTTTGCAGATGACATGATACTATACATAGAGAATCCTAAAGATGCTACCAGAAAACTACTAGAGCTAATCAATGAAT
>NC_041222.1:71183325-71193262 GCF_002837175.3 Physeter macrocephalus
GTAATCCCACTACTGGGCATATACCCTGAGAAAACCATAATTCAAAAAGAGTCATGTACCAAAATGTTCATTGCAGCTCTATTTACAATAGCCAGGACATGGAAGCAACCTAAGTGTCCATCAACAGATGAATGGATAAAGAAGATGTGGCACATATATACAATGGAATATTACTCAGCCATAAAAAGGAATGAAACTGTGTTATTTGTAGTGAGGTGGATGGACCTGGAGTCTGTCATACAGAGTGAAGTAAGTCAGAAGGAGAAAATCAAATACCGTATGCTAACACATATATATGGAATCTAAGAAAAAAAAATGTCATGAAGAGCCTAGGGGTAGGACGGGAATAATACACAGACCTACTAGAGCATGGACTTGAGGATATGGGGAGGGGGAAGGGTAAGCTGTGACGAAGTGAGAGAGTGGCATGGACATATATACACTACCAAACGTAAAACAGATAGCTAGTGGGAAGCAGCCGCATGGCACAGGGAGATCAGCTCGGTGCTTTGTGACCACCTAGAGGGGAGGGATAGGGAGGGTGGGAGGGAGACGCAACAGGGAAGAGATATGGGAACATATGTATAACTGATTCACTTTGTTGTAAAGCAGAAACTAACACACCACTGTAAAGCAAGTATACTTCAATAAAGATGTTAAAAAAAAAAAAGATACGGCACCTCTATACAATGGAATATTACTCAGCCATAAAAAGAAATGAAATTGAGTTATTTGTAGTGAAGTGGATGGACCTAGAGTCTGTCATACAGAGTGAAGTAAGTCAGAAAGAGAAAAACAAATACTGTATGCTAACACATATATATGGAATCTAACAACAACAAAAAAGGTTATGAAGAACCTAGGGGTAAGACGGGAATGGAGACGCAGACCTACTAGAGAATGGACTTGAGGATACGGGAAGGGGGAAGGGTAAGCTGTGACAAAGTGAGAGAGTGGCATGGACATATATACACTACCAAATGTAGAATAGATAGTTAGTGGGAAGCAGCCGCATAGCACAGGGAGATCATCTAGGTGCTTTGTGACCACCTAGAGGGGTGGGATAGGGAGGGCGGGAGGGAGGGAGAAGCAAGAGGGAAGAGATATGGGAACATGTGTATATGTATAACTGATTCACTTTGTTATAAAGCAGAAACTAACACACCATTGTAAACCAATTATACTCCAATAAGATGTTTAAAAAAAAACAAAAAACCTATTTATCTCTCAAAGATCCCTTCTCCAAATACCTTCACATTAATGGTTAGGGCTTTAACATACGAATTTGGGGGTGACACAGTTAAGTCAGTAATGGTTATTGCAGAATTTGTGGCACATGGTTTGATACAATTTTCCAGCTCTTCCTTTATGCCTCATGGGATCATTTTCTTTGAATAACACTCTAAGTGCTTTTTCATTATCAGTTTTCAATTTTATTTGCCATAATTATAAAGTACTACAGGGTTCTACAGAAAGCAATTTGATACTCACTATGTAAATTATCAAGAATTTTTAATTCATATTCTCATTTTAATTGGAAAGATTACACCAAGGTATACAAACTATTGATAAACTGCAATCGGTTTATCAATAGATCAAATACTCCATAAATAGCAATATGGTCCCTACTATGTATATAATTATGTGCAAGGTGCTAAGTAGTGTTTATATTTTAAATCATTCTGAATGTAAACTGACCTCAATTCTCCATTATTAAAAATGCTTGGACTTCCAGAAAATAGGCTAATAAATTAACAAATGTATACATGAAAGACACAAATATAGAATGCAAAAGGGAAAGAAACTTCCTTAAACATGATTTTAACTTATTGATCTAGAGTTTAGTTTTGTAATTGGATGTGGATCACACACATTAAAATTTTCTTAGTATATTGAACATGGAAAGCCCTTTTTATATTTTATTCAAAGCCAGCACAAAGACATACAGATATATTTATACTGAAGAATTTTGGGGAAAGCACTGCTTGACAACTAAGACCATTAATGTGATAATCAGATGAACTAAAAACACAGATGAGTTAGAAACAGGAATTGGTATACAGTGACATTGCTAAGGTTCACTTGATTTCTACAAACATCAGCAATAAATGAGGAAAATATATCCCCAAGATATTATAATCTGAACTGCAGAGTCAGAAATGGCAGAATAAGAACATTCTATATGTCAAGAGTGGCCTTCAGATAACCTTTAGATATCTTTTTTCTTAATATATTTTTTCTGCTTTTTTCAAGTTAAGCATTATTACTTAAATACTTCAGAGTAGACAAAAAGTATGTTTTTCATTCATGAGATTTCTATAACTTCTGTGAAAAAAAGACTTTAAAGAAAAATATTTACAAAGCGGAAGTGTTGCATAAATTTCTGTATTTTTTACATTTAAATATTAAGTACATAACAATTCTCAAAGTAAACATTATTCACCTGTATCCAACTACAATTTTATGTAAATATTGCTTCATTGCATCTCTGAGGTAATTCCTACAGTCTCCCAAATTCACTATGGGCATTTTCAGCTTTGCTCTTTTGCACATAATATTATTTCTTTCTGGAACATTTCTCTGCTCTTGTCTGCCCAATAACTATGTGAATTTCATTAAGAGTGAAGTTTTCTTTTGATTAATTTTGGATACATCTAAGGTACCATTTACAGGGGTAAAAAGGTAGGCACCCTTGCCTCAACAGAGGATAATTCTGTGAAGCAGTTTATGCTAAATTTTACCTGAGAACACAATTTTATTCTCATCTTTTCTTTTGCTATTCTGCTGTAATTCCTCAGCAGACCAAAAGCACCCGAATGTTTATCTCATGCTCTTACTAGTGAGACTGATCCATTATAAGTTTAATGTATTTTAAACAAGAATTAAACCACCTTTCTTTTTCTGGCTCTTTACTGCCTACCCTCAACTCCAGATGCCAGGTCCTTAAAATTTATGGGAATTCTGAGATACAAATTAAGCTCCTTCTTTGTTTTCCCCTCTGCCAGATAAAGATTTGTATTTATGGATCCTCTTAGTCCATCTGCTTTGTAGCTTCCAAAATGCCACTGTTGTCAATTTTCGTGTTCTCAATGTCTTGGTGGTGTAATGCCTTAAAAAATCCTTTCCCAATATTATCTTGGTGTTTCAGAAGGCAAAAAAAAGTAGATGTGTGTGTTCAGTTTGACATTTTTATCAAGTTACTTCTTTTTAAACATAAATTGTATTTGGCTTTGCTGTGCACCCATAGTGTGAATGCATAAATTTGAGGTTAATTCGGGAAGGCAAAGTTTCCCCATGAAATTCACAGTTCTTTCTTCAGTCTAAGCTTTCTATTAATTGTTATAGGGTTGGAAATATCTTTATATTCTTCAACCACAGATTCAACCAACCACTGACCTTGTAGGACTGTAGTATTTACTACTGAAAAATATCCATGTATAAGTGAACCCACACAAACTTACATGGTTCAAGGGTCAATTGAAATCATGATTATTGTTTGATTTGACAATACCTTTTAACTACCATCTTTTCTCTTTCCCATCAATATCCCTATTTGCCTTTTTCTTGCCCCAGGCTAATTTGGGGGCTACTCCTTTGTTGTCTTATAATCCAGTGCAAATTTTAATCATTTATTTCCCTGAACTGCCATAATTACTTTTCATGTTAGCATATCTGCAATACTCTCCTGAAGGAGGAACACATGGAATTCCTCAACACCGCTGATCCTGTTGGTGTGTGTGATCTTCTGTCTCACAAATAACATTCTCAGAGAACATGAAATTTTTATTCCCCTCACATGTTCTGGTGCAAACTCAATGGGTAGACCTTTTCTTGGACCATTTTTAAATGTCAATTTTTATTTTGTCAAGACACACTGTTGGAAGCCTTCACTAAGAATTCCGTGTATAAACCAATGCCACAAATGATCATCTAACAAAATCTAAAAAAAATCTATGTTGAGACAGATTTTTAACTTCCACATTATAATAGCCCAAATATTTGTATATTCTTTTATAATTCACAATTTCCTTTGATTTACAACATGACATTGTATCCAATCAACAGACTTGTAAAGATACTATGTTAAGTGTTATTTCCAATTTATTGGTAAGAATACTGAGCCTCAGAGAGATTAATGATTCATCTAAGGTATTACATATAATATAAATATGGGAGCTTGGATTCTAGTATGATATGCATTCTCCTAAACCTCAGAGCTCTCATTTAATTAATATTTTATATAATTACAAAGTTATCTAATCAGCGATCTCATAAGTTTATAAATACTATATGGAATGTAAGAGAACAGAATATGCTTGGAGCTCAAGTTATCAGCATACCACACTTCAATGCATGCGATTATCATGTGCAACTAACCAACATAGTTTTACTGAACATACAATAAAAGGATCATAGCATATGGATTTATGAATCTGCTTAATATCAAATGCTAGCAAATAGCCATGAAAAGCTCATCAATGCATTATGATTCAGATTCCACAAGTACATATTGAGTGCTTACTCAAATATTCAATAACATTCAATCCTTAAGCCAAAACTGTGAAGTAGATGATATCTTGATTTGGCAGATGAAGAAACTAAAACTTGAGAAAAGTAAAAGAGCCCCGTATTATCTATACTGCAAATATGAAAATCAAATGCACATATTCTGATTATTCTTCTATATACCATACAATGTCAAACAGGTCCATGCTAATTCCTGAGTTCTGTGAGGCCGTGGAAAAAAGTGTTTTAATTCAATAAGTGGTTCTTTGGTACTTTTTCCCTGTTGGAAGTATTATTGAATCCAGTGTTCCATTGTACTAAATTAAAACAATCTAAACTTTTCCATAATACATTTAAAGAATACTTTGTGTATTTTATTTTAGAAGGAATTTAGCTTTATTTTTTCTATGAAGTTAAAACTAGCAGAACCGAAACTTGTTATATAATCAATGTGCAATTTGTTGGATTTAAAATAACACAGATCCTTTTTATTTAATAGAAGTATCAATCTCATTCTTCTTTCCTGTTAAAGAGCCACATGTGATAGGCTTTGGATAGTGCTAGACTAAAGAAGGTAAGTTTTCTTACCAGACTTTTTCAAACCAGTGTCTTAAACTGTGGAGAAGCAATTTTGGTAAACATGGGATCTTAATGCTGCATTCCTTGTTGGCTCAACACAGGAAAGAGTCACAGATTGCAACAATCAATAGAAAGCAGCAAGTTAGCAGCTAATGCTCACCCTCTTATAAGCTCCAAGAAAAGTTTACCTCAGCAAAGAAAGTCATGACAACAGGAAGATCAAAAATAAAATGTCAATCATCTGCTCTTGGAGTATCTGAAGCTATAATGATCTGGTTAAATCTCTCTAGACTCCACATAATTCTGGATTATTGCTCTCAAGTTTGGGGGACTATTTTCTATTTTATCCACTGACCTGACATTGACTTATACTGATAGAGCATCTTCCAATCTTGATTCCATTTCATACTATCTTCTAGCACTTTTCAAAACAGTCTAAAATATCCAAGCATCAATTGCTAAGGTAAAACATGAGAGGGTGAGCTCTAGTCCAGGAACCTGACTCAGTTCTTACATTCAGAAAGAAAATAACCATCTTTACAATTGCTATGGATAAAAGGCTTTGCAGTGATGATTAACCAAATGTTATATAACTGTCATATTATGTTTGCAAACACTATGACAATGATAATGGAATATAATCTTTCTTGTTATTTCCTTAAAATTTTCATTTGAGAATCAGTGGTTGTAATCTCTTCATGAAGATACAATATTTTGATCATTGGAGAAGGTATTACTTTCCCATCCAGACTGTCACATTGAGAGCTGTGAGACTGGAAAAGGAGAGGCAATAAATATAGATCATTGGTCATTAACTTGTATCACACAGTGTTCTTGACACTTTAATTATGTCACCAAAGTAAGCCTCACAGCTTCCATAAGTGCAAGGTATTACTATTAGCCCCAGTTTATAGATGAGGAAAGAAAATCTGGGTGACTAAGCACTTGGGGCAATTTATCCAGCAGCAAGAAGTACGTGTCATTCCCCTAGACTTTCATTTGTTCATCTGAATAAGTTTAACTAGATTGCTGCTAATAACTGCTTTATTTTAAATCACTCGCCTGTGTGGGGAGAAAAGATGCTTGTTGGTACTTACATGGATCTAGAGAAATCAGTGAATACATCAATGTATGGTTTGTGTCACTGGTTAAAAGAGCTTAAAAATTATCTATCTACCTGAAGGTTCATTTGAAAAAATATCTAACCCTTTGAACTGTGGTTTTCTCTGGCTAGAATAAAAGTTGCAGGAAATATGAAATTATATCTTCTGGTTTTAAAGATGTATATTATTTTTATATTATACAATATAAAATCATTTTATATAATTTACCATAAAATAAAATTATTACTCTAAACATGAGTTCATACTATATTTTTATCTTCCAATATGATATGGTTTATTCTAGAATTTCTTCCTTGTTTATCTATACCTTCCCAATCCAATGGTGAGAAACCTGGCTTCCACCACCTGCCATCTATTTTTTTAATATTCCCATCCCACCATACATATATAGTAGTTTCAGAATTTTTAGCTCATACCCTCATGAGAAATAGCTTTACAGAGTAGAGGACAGTGCATAGGTACTGTTTCTTTTGACTTTAGTCCTACAGTCTTCATTATTTCAAGGTTACTTTGGTTAACACCCACCACACACCCCCCACACACCCCCCGTGCTTTCAGGGAGATTGTGTGAAATAATAGAGGATATACATACAGGTCTCTGCCCCCAGGTGTTGGCACAGAGCTCTTAAAACCACTGGAATGTCCTGGATGATAAGAGTGTCTTTTGATCTAATGAGGTGACTCTTGGTGAGCTGTAAAGCTTCAGGATGGGGGCTCATTACCAGAAAGACAATGAGATGATTAGAAAAACCATGTCATGATCAGAAGCTTGGAACATTCCACTCCAACCTCACATCCTCTGGGAAGAAGAAAGAGACTGAAGACTGAGTTAACAATCAATTATGCCTTCACGATTAAAAGTCCCTAAAAATCTCAGAAGTAAAGCATTCAGAGAGCTCTTAGGCTGCTGAACCCATGGAGGTATGAAAAGAGTGTCATGCTTGGAGAAGGTGTGGAAGCTCTGCAGCTCCTCCTTCACACCTTACATCTTCATACTTTTGCATCTCTTCCACCTGTATGCTCATCTCTATCCTTTAGTATATCCTTTTATAATAAACTGGTAAACTTAAGTGTTTCTCTGAGTTCTATGAGCCTTTCTGGCAAATAATTGAAACCAAGGAAGGGGTCATGAGAACCCCATGTACAGCTTATCAGTCAGAAGTAGAGGGGATAAATGGATTTGTGATTGACATCTGAATTATGTGTCAGTGAGGAGGAGGTGGGCATTCTTGTGGGACTGAGCCATTAACCTGCAGTATCTGACATTATTTCCAGATAGACAGTATCAGAATTAAGTGTAGGAGATCTAGCTGGTGTCACACAAAATTGCTTAGTGTGGGGAAAACACCCACACATCTGGCATCAGAAGTATAGTGAATGTGTGAATAAAGGAGGAACACACAGGAGTGTATTTCTTTTCGCATACAGACACTTTTATACGTTTGTAATCCAATTAGATTTCCTCATCACAGTCTGCATTCCATTGTGGGATCCACCTGACTTCCTAAATATTTTTTTAAGAATGTGTAAACAGGGCTTCCCTGGTGGCGCAGTGGTTGAGAGTCCGCCTTCCGATGCAGGGGACGTGGGTTCATGCCCTGGTCTGGGAAGATCCCACATGCCGCGGAGTGGCTAGGCCCGTGAGCCATGGCCACTGAGCCTGCGTGTCTGGAGCCTGTGCTCCGCAATGGGAGAGGCCACAACAGTGAGAGGTCCGCATACCGCAAAAAAAAAAAAAAAAAAAAAGAATTAATAAACAATAAAGTTCACTCTTGTGCTGTAAAGATCTATGGATTTTGACAAATGCATAGGACCCTGTATCCACAACTACAGTATCATATAGAGTATGTTTCCTTCCCTAAAAATATCCCCTTGCTACACCTATTCAACCTTTTACTTCTTCTCCCCAAACCCCTGGCAACAACTGAGTGATCGATTGATTGATTTTACCATCTCTCAGCTTTAGAACTCTAATCCAGTTTTCCAACTCTTTTCCAAAAAGTCATATAAATGGAATCATACAGAAGAAAAGAAGCCGTTTTACAACTGGCTTTACAATTTGTATGTATATATGCATTTAAGGTTCATCCATATAGCTGTGTATTTTGATAACTCATTCTTTTTATCTCTGAGTAGTATTCTATTGAGTGATGTACAACAGTTTATTTATTCATATATTGAAGTCACTTCCAGTTATTGGCAATTATAAATAAAGCTGTTATAAACATTCATGGGCCAGTTTTTGTGAGTATATAAGTTTTCCAATAATTTGGATAAATATGTAGATGCATGTTGGCTGGATGATAATATATGACTATGTTTTGTTTTATAAGAAGCTGCTGAAATGTCTTCCAAGTGGCTCTACCATTTTGCATTTCTACCAGCAATGAATGAGAGTTCCTCTTGTTCAGAATTCTAACCAGCAATTGATATTTTGTTTGTTTGGATTTTAACCACTCAACTACCTGCACCATGGTACTTCTTTTTTATTTTTCACTGTAATTTTTACCTATTTTCTTCTTATTATCATGTATCTAGTATACCTTTGACAACTTCTTTGTTTTTAATTTTCCAGAGTCACTTTAGGTTGGATGTATCTCCTGAATACCAAAAACATTTGGATACACAAAAGACCCTGAATAGCCAAAGCAATCTTGAGAATGAAAAATGGAGCTGGAGGAATCAGGCTCCCTGACTTCAGACTATACTACAAAGCTACAGTAATCAAGACAGTATGGTACTGGCACAAAAACAGAAATATAGATCAATGGAACAGGATAGAAAGCCCAGAGATAAACCTATGCACATATGGTCACCTTCTCTTTGATAAAGGAGGCAAGAATATACAGTGGAGAAAAGACAGCCTCTTCAATAAGTGTTGCTGGGAAAACTGCACAGGTACATGTAAAAGTGTGAAATTAGAACATTCCCTAACACCATACACAAAAATAAGCTCAAAATGGGTTAAAGACCTAAATGTAAGGCCAGACACTACCAAACTCTTAGAGGAAAACATAGGCAGAACACTCTATGACATAAATCACAGCATGATCCTTTTTGACCCACCTCCTAGAGAAATGGAAATAAAAACAAAAATAAACAAATGGGACCTAATGAAACTTAAAAGCTTTTGCACAGCAAAGGATACCATAAACAAGACCAAAAGACAACCCTCAGAATGGGAGAAAATAGTTGCAAATGAAGCAAACAACAAAAGATTAAACTCCAAAATTTATAAGCAAGTCATGCAGCACAATAAAATAAAAACAAACAACCCAATCCAAAAATGGGCAGAAGAACTAAATAGACATTTCTCCAAAGAAGATATACAGATCGCCAACAAACACATGAAAGAATGCTCAACATCATTAATCATTAGAGAAATGCAAATCAAAACGACAATGAGATATCATCTCACACCGGTCAGATTGGCCATCATCAAAAACTCTTAGAAGGTGTGGAGAAAAGGGAACACTCTTGCACTGTTGGTGGGAATGTAAATTGATACAGCCACATCGAGAACAGTATGGAGGTTCCTTAAAAAAATACAAATAGAGCTACCATACGACCAAGGAATCCCACTACTGGGCATATATCCTGAGAAAACCATAATTCAAAAAGAGTCATGTACCAAAATGTTCATTGCAGCTCTATTTACAACAGCCAGGACATGGAAGCAACTTAAATGTCCATCATCGGATGAATGGATAAAGAAGATGTGGCACATA
>NC_041222.1:71193335-71232898 GCF_002837175.3 Physeter macrocephalus
TGCCATCCAGAGTGAAGTAAGCCAGAAAGAGAAAAACAAATACTGTATGCTAACACATATATACGGAATCTAAGGAAAAAAAAAAAAAAAGGTCATGAAGAACCTAGGGGCAAAATGGGAATAAGGACACAGACCTACTAGAGAATGGACTTGAGGATATGGGGAGGGGGAAGGGTAAGCTGTGACAAAATGAGAGAGTGGCATGGACATATATACACTACCAAATGTAGAATAGATAGCTAGTGGGAAGCAGCCGCATAGCACAGGGAGATCAGCTCGGTACTTGTGACCACCTAGAGGGGTGGGATAGGGAGGGTGGGAGAGAGGGAGATGCAAGAGGGAAGAGATATGGGAACATATGTATATGTATAACTGATTCACTTTGTTATAAAGCAGAAACCAACACACCATTGAAAGCAATTATACTCCAATAAAGATGTTAAAAAAATTTGGATTTTGCTTTGTGATATTTTTGGATATTTTGATACAGTTGGATATTTTTCTTTCTTTTAATAGGTGAGTTAAGCCCATTTGTACCTAGTAATGTGACTGAAATAGTTGGTCTTAACTGTGTTATTTTATACTTTTGTGTTTTATATTTTTATGTTTCTGTGTCTATGAGATTTATATCAGACTATTTTTTAAAATATATTGTACTCAGGAAGATTTTTTTTTCAGTTTTTGTTCTAGTAGTTATTTATACCTCTGAATGCCCTTAGACACCTGTTTTCTTATTTAACTTTTTACTATCTTGTTTATCAGTGTTTAATTGTACTCTCTTACTACTATATATTTTCTATGCTATAATCAATGTGTTTTTACTAATTTTCTTTTTACTTTCCCTTCTCCTTCCATTGTTTACTTGCAGTAGTACATTTTAATAATATAATTTTGATACATCATTCATCCACTTTTATCCTCACTTTTGTTTTCAGCCTTAGATCTGTCATGATATATATTTTTATGTCCTACATCAGTCCTTAAGTTTGCCTAGACATCTTCATTTGAATGAAACTTAACCCATAGTAATTTCCTTAAAAGGGCTCATGGCTATACAATATTGATATACATGTTGATGTATACTTAAAATTCATTTTCTATAGGATTGATACTTGAAGGAGATCTGAGATGTACATACAATTTTTGGATCATGCTTACAATCTCTCTTTTGTTGTGTGTTTTTGAAAAGGCTGCTTCATTGTTGCTTTGTTTTCTATGATAATTTGAAATGTCTGCTGCATTTAGGGCAAAATGTCTAATTGTTTTGCCCTAAAAAATTATTTTCTCCCCCGTCCCCAGGAAACATCATCAAGAACTCTAAGAAAAAAATTTTTTCTTTATAATTAAAATGAAATACTTTTACTAGGGTCAGAGTTGATTATTTGGGCTTAAATTTTTCCTCTATTTGATGGGCCCTTTCAAGATGTAGGTTTAGGTTTTATTTCTGGAAAGTGCTCTTGGATATAGCTTTAAACACTAATGATATCCATTATTTTGTTTTTCTTCTTCAGAGACATCAATTATATTAAAATTATCCCTTCTTTGTCCATCTGCCATTGTCTTACACCATATACAATCTATACTCCTTTCTTGATCTCTCTCACTTTCATTCTCTTGCCTGTTTGCTTGCAGGTCTTCAATAAACCAGGTGAATTTTCATGCCATTATTGCCTTTTGGGCATGTTGAAATTTTCTGAATTATTGAGATTTTTACCAAAAAAACTCCTAAATCTTCCTAACATGGGGAAGCCTCATATGTTAAGGTGTGTATAAACTCAAATTCCGAATTTTTAATGGCAACTCCTAAGACATATATTGAACTTTGCCAATTGCTAGAGGGTGCCTCTCCTCTCTTTTTTTCCTTCTCTTTTTCTGTTTCAGAGGTTACTTGCCACATCAAATCATTTTTACTTTGAAGCTCCTTCCATGCAGTCCATGCTCTTATCTAGTAGTGTACATTTTTAGTACTTTTCAACTCACAATGAACCTAGTTCCTCTTTCTGTGATCTATCAGTAGATCCCCAATTCTCTCTTCCTTGCAGTTTATCTCAGAGTGACCTTGCTTACCACAGAGGCTTGTGGTTGGGTAGGAGTGGTAGGATCTGGAGTTATTTTCCTTATTCACTTTCAAATAGTTTTATGTTTGGGCATTCTATGACTTTAAGTTATTCAAATTTATTCTGATTGTTCTATATTTTTTGAAGGAAATATCAAGAGATACCAGGAAGGCTTGAATATTATTTTTAAACTGTTAATTAAATCTGTCTCTATATATGTTCTGACTGTATATCTCTATCCTCTTACTATACATGTCTATCATTTTGCACACTTTGGTGAGGATTGTTTTATCCTTTCACTCCTATATCTAGTTCCCAAATTAGGTTTCCTCTTTACTAAGTATTTGGAATATTTTTATTGCCTCCAGTACAATTTTAAGTTCAGCAGTATTTTTATCTTCGTACCAATTATCTTGATATTTGCCATCATGTCTCCAGTTCCATAAGCCTAAAGTGCTCTTGTCTCTTACTCAGATTACAATCATGGAATGAGGAAGAGAGACATTTAGCAAAATTATTTAAGTGAAAGCCCTTTCTCAGTGTTTAGTTCAGTTCAGAGGGTTTTATGTCCTGATATTCTTGATTCCACAGAACTAGCTGTCACTTCTCATGTTCAGAGACACTTCTAAGAATACTCCATCTCTAAAATGGCCCAAAACCACTAGAACCAAGAACTTCTATTTCCCTTTCTTCATTATAATAAAGTTCCCATCCAAAAGGAACGTAAGATCTTTTGAAACTATTAAAAATACACAGAACAATGAGGAAAACTCTTCAAAAGCAATTTTTAAAGAATAAGGAAGTTTTGCCTCCAGGTAATTTTCTTTTCATGATTATAATGTGAAATAATGGGCAACTTCTGTGCTAAAGAAGAAAATATATACAAAAATTTAATTTATTTGTGGCACCCCTTTACCAGTCAATGTTCAAAACTATTTCATAGTTTGCCATGTATTCAAACAATACTTCATTTTATGGTTTCTAATAATTTCAGAATAATGATTATTTCCATCCATAAAAAATGAAGGAGAAGTAAAAAAAAAACAAAAAGCTTCAACATGTTTTGGATACAACTACCCAGGGCTCTCAGATCATCCCCTTAAAATTCAGGCAAGAAGAAAATTGTTCTATAGATGTGTTTACAAATGTTTGCTTACTAAATGAGCATGATTTATAGTAATGACAGCATTAAAATATGAATCTGTTTTATTTTCTATTTTTTCTTTAGCATTTAAAATATAATTTATAAAACAATGTAAAGAAATTTAAATAAAACTATATATGTATATGTATATCTATATGTATATCTACATCTATATCTCCATGGGAGGCTTTCTAAGAGTTGTGTTAATATAAAGTTGACAACCCTTTTACTATCTACTGGCTTCAATTTTCTTAGTTAGAGAAGCAGATGTATCCTGAAGAGAACTGTTGAAGATGTCACAACTTCCACTAGAAAAACAAAATGATATCATATATAGGAATTCCATTATCTTCTCAGCATTCTAGCAGCTGGCACAGGCAGATGGTTGCTTTTTCTTTTTTCTTCCTTTTTTCTTTTTTTTTTAATCGAAAGGAACAATAAAAAAGCTGTAGCTCACTTGAAAACTTGTGCTTTATTTCATTTAACTGCTTACAGAGGTAAAGAATTAAAACCTTATATTTACAATAAAAAATCAAAATACCAGATGGTTTTATAATTGGATATTTTTTTCTCCCAGACCAAAGCAGACTTTCGAAAAGATGAAGACATGGGCTAAAAATATGTGTGCATGTAATATCCAATCTTTGTACTTGAAAGTAAAAAAAAAAAAAAAAAAAAATTATTAATGAGAATTCTGGAGAGTTTGACCAAATTATATTTCATAGTAAATTATATTAGTATCAGCCATCAGCCATTGTGTATTGATTTATGCTCAGCTATTTTTAGTAATTTATACAACATAATAACTCATACATTTTGAAATGAAAAAATAGGGTTTTATGTTCCATTGAGGCAAAGTTAGCAATAAATTTATAAATTTCAGTTGAGTTATTTTCACAAATGATACAAGATAATGAAAATATAGACCAAATAAAAATATTATATCAAGTTAAATAATCATCATCTCTGATATATCCAAGGTTCGACGAGAACATAATTACAAATATGTTATGTTGAGGTTATTGAATTTCCTTTTTGGGATATGCTCAAAATTGTCCTCAAAGATATCCATATCCTGGAGCCTGTTAATATTACCATCTATGGCAAAAGGGAGTTTGCAGATATGACTAAGTTAAGGATCTTGCTATGGGAAGATTATCTTGGATCATCTGGGTGGGCTCTAAATATAATCAGAAAATTTAAAAAAAGAAGAAATGTATAAGTTTTAAGTATTGAAATAAAATTTCATTTTAATAGCCATACTAAGTGAAGTTGGATAAAAATGCATCCATGTATATTTTTTTCAATTTTTGCAGGGAATATTGATTTACTGTTATCAGAAAATGATGCTTTAAACACAAAGTAGTAATATTAGCCACTTCTTAAGAATATTTTCATATTGAATACCTTATGATTAATGAAAATATTATATACCTAATTTGGGTTTTAAATGAGAAAGCTCTCTGCTATAATGTAAAACTTCAAATAATTTATATTTCATAAAACTTTATTTAACACTTCTTTTGTAAAATGCACTAAATAACCATTTTGCATGTATAAAATTCTGCAAGTTTCTTTAATTGAATGAATTCATATCACTACACAAGTTCATTTTTTCTAATTATTCAATGACAAAGTCAAACTATGTATACATTAAAAAGAATTTAAGAACAAATATTGATTGATTATATTATCCCATAGAATTACCTGAGAATTGTTAAATTTACCTATTATGTTGCTACTGGGAGGCATGCAGTGCACTTACTGTAATGTCTAGTTCATTTAAGGTAGCCACTCAGCCATCTGGAAAAATGTTCACTTGACAATAACTTTGAAAGTTTATATACTGATCTAATTTCAACCAGACACTTTTCCTATCGTTTTCTGCAACTTATTGTTATCAAAGTAGGCATTTCTTGAACTCCTGCTATAATTTCCTGAGAACTAGTTTGACTTTTATGTTGACACCCAACCTTATTGTCTAATTCATAGAGACCATGCTTTCATAAAGATGGCCAGTGTAGATCAGTTTGGTAAAACATTAGACTAGCAGTTAGTAGATAAATGGATCCCCAAGAGACACTGAACATCCTTCAAGACATGGACTGAGTGATTAATCCCCTTATTAATTCAACAAAGATTGAATAAGTATGCGTTTACTATACAATGATGAACAAATCATTGAAACACCAGTATATCTGGAGCTTAAATTCTATTGAGTAGAGATATAATTAAATAGTATATTCAGTATATAAGTAAATCATATGTTAGAACATAAGTGTTATAGAAAAACTAGATGGGATAAGAATAAAAAATTCTTGGGGGGGCACTATTTGATTTTTTAAATAAATGCTTACCCTCATAGAAGAAGTAACATTTGTGTAGAAAAGTAAGTTATATTTTGAAAGGACTGCTCTAGCTGCTGGGTTGAGGATACACTACGTGTTCTTGGAGGGAGTGGGGAGGCAGAGAGAGTTTCGAATCTGTGAGTCTAGTTAGGAAAGCAGTGCTAAAACCATGCTGGAAATGTTTGCAATTGTACCTGGCTTGTAGCAGTGAAGGTGATGAGAAGTATCCAGATTCAGGCTTTATTCAGAGAGGGGAGAACCCAGGGTTTTCTTTCAGAAAAATGTGGGATATGAGAGAAAAAGAAGTACCAAACATGGTTTAAATATATTTGTTTTGAATAAGTAAAAGAATAAAATTAACATTAACCGAGAACGGGAAAGGTTGTAGAGTGGATCAAGCGTGTGAGGGAGATTTGGATGGGTGTTAAGTTTAAGATGTCTGTACGAAGGTCAAGTAAAAATGTGAGTGAGCATTTAGATATACAAGTCTGTTATTTATTGAAAGGAGAACTCTAGGCATAAGATAAATATTGCGTATTTTTAAACTTATCTGAGGTATTTAAAGTCAAGAGACCAGAAGATGACAAAAGGAGTTGACTGAGTATATGTAGAGATCCAAAGATTGAGTTTTGATTTCTACAAGGTTAAGAGATTGGAGAAAAGAGACGAGTAAGAAAAGGAAAGTAAAGGGGCTAGTTTGGTAGAAGTATAACCATAAGATTTTGGTATTTGGACATCAAATAAAGAAAGTACACTGAGGAAGAGGTAATAATCAATTGTATGAAATGCTAAACGCGAAGTCAGAGACGGCTGGTGGCACTGACAAAAGGAGTCATATGAATTAGGTCCATTTGTCCATTCCACAAGAGTTTTATTCTCATACCTGTAATCACCTTGGTATTCTCTTCTGAACCATCTTGCAAAAGAAGTTTGCTGAGAAAATCAGCTAGTCTACAACATATATTTTTAGTATTTAATATTTGATACAAAGTGATCAGGCAATTGACCAATCACTCATCTACTGATAAGGCCATAATAAATGTTGATTCATCAGGAATCCTGAAGCTTATGTCTTAGATACCCTTTCAGTCTACACTCACTCTTTGATTACATCCTCCAGTTGCCTGGCTTTAAATTATCTCATATAAGATGGAAACTACTCAATTTATATTTTCAGCTCAGACTTCTAATCTAAATGCCAGAAATATATATATCCAAATACCCACATAATATTTTACTTGAGCTTTAACTAGATAATCTCAAATTGTTCTGATATCTGGTCTACCATAATTGAAATGAGTTAAAATTTTACTAATAAGATTAAGTTGGAGCACCCACTGGAGCCCATCAGTGTTTTTGTTTGCTTTTCTTTTTAAAAAATAATTTGTTGTTGGAATATAGGAAGATCTTCTGATTATTACCTCATGAATACAGTTTACCATAAGTTGGAGAAGTTCAAGATGAAGACAAGTTTAGTTGCTTAGGTTTGACAATAAATACCATACACTAAAATAGAATTATTTGCTTAGATCTGCAGCACAATTTTCAGCTCAATTTAGAGTTTATAATGACACTACTGTAGTTGAGTGAAAGAGAAAATAAACTCTTGAAGAACTTTCCATGACTGAAGAAAAATACTGCAAAAAGGTTAAATAGGGAGAAATATGGAAATAGAGAAGGAGGAAAGAGGCAATGATACTAGTTCATCTCCTATCTATCTATCTATCTATCTATCTTTTTGAATTGAGGCTTCTGCTTCCTGAGTTGGAAGCACTGCAGAAACTACAGACATTTGGAAGGCTAGATTCATCCTAATCTATTAGCAGCAAAAAGAAATATGACAGTAAAATTTAAAGTTTATATAGTCAATGACAAACATCAGCCTTCTTCAGTCGTAAGCAAACCTGTATGCTGAAAGTATAATGAAGCTTAACCAAGATGAAAGTGTTCTCAGTGAACATTTTTTTCACTGAGAAATAAAATTTTCTAAGAAAAAAGGAGAATTCATAGTGTTTTTTCTTTGCTTTTTCCTTAAAAAGTCTAAGGTTAATTTTTAATGTGTATATAGAACTTCAAAAATGAATGATTCTTTTGGTCAACATAGCTGACTGCTGTAGAACATTGGCTAACCACTATATCTCTATTAATGGCAGGAATCATGTGATTCACATCAGTAATCAGGGTACCAGACACTGCAAGGGGTAACACATTTAACCTTCACTTTATTTCACTGAGCTATGTTTGCCTTTCATCTTTTCTGGTCTCATTACAGCTTGCCAAGTGATTGTGCATCTGTTATTAACAAATCTGATTTTATCTTATGTCAGACAGGAGAAATGAATGATTGGCACCAACATATCCTTTTGTTTCAGGGAGATCCAAGGTATTGTGTTTCAATAGCAGTGATATAGCACGTGTATTAGCCATAATCAGCTCGACAGGGAGCAAATATTGTACCTCAAAGCAGCTTAAAAGTTAAAAAAGGTGAATGCCTTATTTTTTATTAAAGAATTAAAGAATGTCAGTTTACTGGCCATAATTTACTCTTTTTTAATGTAAGAAAGAAACAAAAAGAACCTGGTTTCTAAAACAGTTCAATAAATGAACATTTGCCAGTATGAAATGGATAGGTATTCCACAACAGGTTTCAATGAAAAAAAAAGAGGAAATTCTGAAAAGTGTTTTTCCCCTTTTTAATTGCAGCAATTTCTTAGAACCCATGATTAAATATTCTTCTGCATATATTTGTGAACTATTCTTGAGAATCCAGAAGAGTCTTGTGAAAGGTACAAAATGTTGTCATTTTAATTTTTTGTTCATATTTACATGGAAAGAAGCAAAAATGGAGCAATATATAATGTAATCTTTGAAGGAAAATGGGGTTGAAATGCATTAACTATGTTAGTATATTTAGCAAATACTCACACACATACACACACATACACAAACACACACACCACTCCCATCTTAATTACAACTCTGTCAAGATAAATATTTAAATGCCAAAGGCTTTTTGAAGAAATGGGAAAAAACAGTTTTAGGTGATCTTTTTCTGGAAGTATGATAAATTTGTGATGAAATATGTTAAAATGGAGTATATTTGTATAGAAATCTGTGAGAATTGAACAGCCAAGGAGGTTAGAGGGGACCAACCATCTGCAGGAATCATCTGTTTGTCATGAAGGCATCAGTGCTCATTAGCAAAAAGAATTGTTCCCTAAACCTACAGATGTCCACCCTGGTTGCCTAGAGTAGACTATATCCAAAGGGAAGAGCATGAAGGAAATCACCGCCAGCAAATAAGTAGAATGTGCTTTCTCTGTTTCCATATTGTTAGATTGCTAGATTTAGTAATTCTCTACTATGCTCTCTCAATGGTTAGAACTTTGAAAAATAGATGCCTATAGAATGATTAACATCAGCTCTAATTAATTATGCCCAATAAATAGGTAGTTATCTGACAGTTAATCAGTATAACATCACTAATATCTCATTTCCTCCCATTGCACTAATTTGCAAACAATCTAATCAATTGATTGACAAGTTAATGATCATCTTATGCTCCTTTAGGTTTCTCAAGAGAATCATATTTTTCTTCCTGTAACTCAGGCAAAGGAGGCACACATGAGTATTATTGTTGTTTTCTTTTCTCTCTCTTTTTTTTTTTTAATAGATGGGGGCATACATAGACAGAGGTTTATGATCACACATATAACAAGCAGCAGCAGAAGAATCTTAATGCAAATGGAAATGTGTTATCTAGTTTCTACCTGTTTCATTTCTAATTAATATATTACTAGTGTATTAATAACCAGGGTCAGAAATTCACTGATTAATTTACTGGATTGTGATCTGATTTAACAATCTTCTTTTCTTCCTTATAAGAAATGAGTCACTGCTAGTAGATTGGAGAAGGAATTCCTGAACCTTTAGCCCTCCCCATTGATATGGCTAGTTCACAGCTTGCTGAAAAATGTTCATTAAAGTTTTTAACAATCATTTTATGTAAAACAGTTTGGGAATCTGAACTTGCACGGAATTGAAAAAGGTTTTCCTAGCAGTTTTCCATAGACATAAATAAAGACAAACTAGGGAGATGACATAAGTGAAATTCACTTGTTCTTAAACATGTACCTTAATATAAGTAAGGGAAATTGAGCAACGAATACTTACAAAGTAAATTTTGCCATCAAAATCTCCTGCCACCCAGTTCTAAATTAACTGGAATTTTAAGTTCAATTTTAGGCCTAATAGATATTGCTAAGATATTAAACAAGGAAAAAAACTATATGAGTATAGCGTAATTGTAGTTCTTGGAATACACATTACAATAAAAACACCCAATTACTAACCATATTTACATGCTGAATAATGCCTTTAGTTAATTATTTGCAACCAATTGTATTGTATAAACTCTGAAGATGGGATTTTTAGAAGGGTAAAGTCAATGTAAATTGAGTTCAATTCAAAAAAAAGTCATTACAATCTATGAGACAATCTGAATTCAAAACTCCTAATGGGCATTAATAACATTTACAAATAAAATGAGATCTTAGCCTACACAAATATTAGGATATTGGGAGTCATAAGAGTTAACTGTTTGTTCTACAAATAGAACTACCATACGACCCCACAATCCCACTACTGGGCATATACCCTGAGAAAACCATAATTCAAAAAGAGTCATGTACCAAAATGTTCATTGCAGCTCTATTTACAATAGCCAAGACATGGAAGCAACCTAACTGTCCATCAACAGATGAATGGATAAAGAAGATGTGGCACATATATACAATGGAATATTACTCAGCCATAAAAAGAAATGAAACTGAGTTATTTGTAATGAGGTGGATAGACCTGGAGTCTGTCATACAGAGTGAAGTAAGTCAGAAGGAGAAAAACAAATACCGTATGCTAACACATATATATGGAATCTAAGAAAAAAAAATGTCATGAAGAGATTAGTGGTAGGACGGGAATAAAACACAGACCTACTAGAGCATGGACTTGAGGACATGGGGAGGGGGAAGGGTAAGCTGTGACGAAGTGAGAGAGTGGCAGGGACATATATACACTACCAAATGTAAAATAGAGAGCTAGTGGGAAGCTGCCGCATAGCACAGGGAGATCACCTCTGTGCTTTGTGACCACGAGAGGGGTGGGATAGGAAGGGTGGGAGGGAGGGAGACGCAAGAGGGAAGAGATATGGGAACATATGTATATGTATAACTGATTCACTTTGTTGTAAAGGAGAAACTAACACACTATTGTAAAACAGTTATACTCCAATAAAGATGTTAAAAAAATATGGTAAATATTGACACACACAGAGAAAATAAAAAAAAGAGTTAACTGTTGAGAAATTATTGTTGTTTAGACCATTATAGTGCTCTTCAATTATCAGCCTAGAAAATTCAAAGAAGGGAAATGTGAGCTCATTGTACACATGTAATTTGTACTATATCCAAATAAGCATAAGATTTTGAAAGCAGAATTTCACATAGTCTGCCACCCAGGGAAACAGAATATGATCTGTAAGTTTCAGCAGGATTCTACCTGGCTTAGATATTCACTTCTGGCTACACCTACCTATAGTAATTATTTATTTTAGAAATTTATGAAGATAATTTGAAGGATTCATTGAGAATGGCCAAATAAACACTATAGAATAATAGCTATATGTGCTTACTATATAGTTGGTATGCACAATTTTACATATAAATCTATAAATCATAAGCCCATTATACAAGTTTCCTCAGTTCTTCCATTTTAGAAACAGTATAGCCTTCAGCTAGGGGTGAATCAGGATTTGTCTTGCATATTCATTTCCTCACCTGTATGATTCAACAGGCCATGTTTCTCCAATGAAGGTCTTTATAACTAATTGTAGAACCTTTTTTCAATATGCGTTTGTTCAAATTATACATAACAGAAAATGGTGGTAGTATTTCTAGGCCTTATTTTTACATAGTCTTCCTGCTACTTATTGCCCACGACAGTTTTGTTTCGTCAATGTTCAACTTTGTATCTTTTTGTTCAAAATTGTTGTTTTCTAATTTTTTTTTCCTGTGTTTTGCTACCAGCATTCTACATCAGTGAGGTATGAAGACATGGAGAATGAAGACCTAAGTTCATGATATCAGCTAAAGTCTAAAAGAGAAACTAGGGCTTCCCTGGTGGCGCAGTGGTTGCGTGTCCGCCTGCCGATGCAGGGGAATCGGGTTCGCGCCCCGGTCTGGGAGGATCCCACATGCCGCGGAGCGGCTGGGCCCGTGAGTCGTGGCCGCTGAGCCTGCGCGTCCGGAGCCTGTGCCCCGCAACGGGAGAGGCCACAACAGAGGGAGGCCCGCATACCACAAAATAAATAAAAATAAATAAATAAATAAAAGAGAAACTATAATGGAATTCAAAATTGTAATAGGTCTTCCTTTATGATTAAAAACAAAACAAACAAATGAAAGAAACAGAAAAGCATGGAAATTGGTTTCCACATAATATTAATAAAGACCCTTCTTTGTTGTAGTAGTTTGCAATAACATTATTTGAGTATCATGCCCACTGTTGGATATAATGCTAGTACCTTTCCAAATTCTTCTAGTTAAAAATCAGAGCATGTCATATCTGGTAACAAATATAACAAACATACTCATAGTGAATCAAGATGTTAATAACAGTGGAAATTGGCTGAGGTGGGGATGGGGAGGTATATGGGAAGTCTCTGTTATTTCCACCTACTTTTCTATAAACCTTAAACTTCTGTAAAAACTAGAGCTCATTAATTGAAAGGATGGAAAATAATGTAAAGTATCACCTGTACAAATGACCTGCAAATTCCTTAGCATATTTAAGATTTTCAAGAATGAGACAAATCTGTTCATAATAATCACTTTACAACTGATGGTATTTTAGTTAGTTTATATTCATCTCAGATTTTAAAGGCAATTTCATGGCACTTTATAGTTTATTCAAAATTATGCAACATTTTGGTATTGCTTTTCCTCATTTGAGAGTTCACAAATGTAGAGAAAGCTGTCTCATATTATAACTTTCCTCATATAAGAGAGTGGAACTCAGCACATCTGAACGTGCATAATATAACAGAATTACCCAAAATGATGTTCAGTTAAAACATCAGGAGATTTACTGAGAATGTGAATTAAGAGAGCTTTCCTTGATTGCAGGCCCAGAGGATTAGGTATGGATACATTTCTTTGGAAACAATCATCCCCAGTTTCGTTTTGTTTTGTTTTGTGTTTGCCTAGTCTTCCTTACCTAATGGATGCCAAATTAGCAGCAAGTTTTCTTAAAGTTGTTTAGGAATGTTTGGTTGATTTTATAAATAGAAATGAAAGAAATGATGGTTACTAAACTAATTTGTAAATCATGTATACTTTATGCTAAACGAGTCTTCAGTAGCTGCTTTCTAAAAATGTAATCTAAAATTACACTTGATTTGACAGCTGCCACTCTATTCAGTCAAAATATTGAAATGCCAGCCTTTCAGTTATAAGAAAATGGGAAAATTCAGGTTAATCAACATATTTATTGAACAAAAAAGGACACATAAGTGGAATTTTTATGTCAAAATATTTCATTTTTAGTAAGGACTTATCTGGCATACCTTTGGTGGCACTAAAAAAAGTTACCAATTATTCTTGTCGCTCAAATAATCACATTTTATAATAAATGTTCATACACTGCATGGGTGTCTGAAGCAATTTCAATTGATAAAGGTTTCTATTTTCATTTTTCTTTCCCACTTTCCTAAAGAGATTGGATTGTCTACTCCTAGTAGTTTTCCACAGAGAGTGTTTCCATCCATGGAAGCTGAGAAGATTTGGCTTTCATTCTTTTTACCATATGCATATGCAAACTGGTTGAAAAGCTGTTGGATGTCATTGTTCTCACAGATATTAAAATGAAATTGTTATATTTCCTTTTTTTGTTGTTCTCAAATACAAATGTGGCACCCCAGATGTCTAGATGCCTGTAAGAAATTATTTTCTGGAAAGAATTCAGTTGGCTTTAACTCACCTCAGGAACAATGGAATTGAAAACAAGTAAATGGGAAGAGATCAGGAATAAAGTGGCAAAAGAAATGAGAACCAGTTAGTGGTACAGTATGTAATACTTTACTCCATTTAATTAAATTGATATTTATTGATTTCCTATTATACACTGTGCTTGGCACCATGGGTGATCCAAAGATCAATCGGACATAACTGTTTTGTTGTCAGAACTCAATCTACTGAGAGAGATAAGAAAAGTATATAAAACAAGGTCAATTCTAATAAGCAATGTAATTGAGCTATAGACAAAGAGTAAATTAAACAAAGGGAGGGGAGAGATTGCGCATAATTGAATAATGTGGGAATAATTTACTAAGGATAGACCATGAAAGATAGATCAAAATTGTAAAAGTAGGGAAGGCAAATGAAGTAGAAGGAACACTATGAGCAAACTATGTAGACAAGAAATGTCTAATTTTATTAAATAAATCTAAACAAGTTCATTACAGCTAAAGGTTATTACTAATATGTTTCTTTCCACCAAACAGTTCACTGAAAACATAGCCATATGTCTTTGAGAACTGAATGAGTTTGCTTTGAGAATTATATTGCTATTAAATTATTTACCCATTTATGCAACAAATGTATTGAGTTTTGGGGCCTGCTCTGTAGTCCCCCAGACAGAGTAAATACTAAAAATTTGAACAAAATTGAATTTAATAGGTTCCCTACAGGGAAAATATGAGAGAGCAATAACACATACAACTGGTAATGGATAAATGCGTTAACTAATAGTTGTTTAGAAAAGTGAATATTTGAGATTTTAGCCCAATTCTGAAATAATATGATAGCCTGCTACAATTTTTATGGTGCTGGCAGAAGACACAAAAATCCTGGGTCAGAGATAAAGGACAGTTTATCATTCATAGTAATAACTAAGGGAAGAATACCCACCTTTTCTTGCACTAATTCCCCAAGCCATTACTGTCCCAGAGTGACACCAGTGGAGCCATGTGACAGCTGTACATGTGGTAGATTGTATTACAGAAGAGGAAACCTGAGCTTAGGGAACCCAAATCTTTCATAATGTGCACTAAGCATGCCTACCCTTTGTTTCAAGATAGTTAAAAACTATCTTGGTCTAACAGGGCTGTTGTTATACAAACATCATTAAAAAACAATCCAAAACAAGGACAGTCAGTCAGTGGCTCTGCTTGAAGGATATGCAGTAATGTGAGGAACCAATGGAGAATTGTCTTCCAACAAAACTAGAATAAAGAAAAGGAAATTACTCTTTCTGACTAGACAGCAGAAGGGATTAATGTATCATAGACACATTAACAGTTGAGCTGGCTCTTGACATTTAAGTAGCTATAGAATCATAGGTAAGGATATTATAGGCAGAAAGACTAAAGCCAAAGGTATGGTGATGGGAATATCAAGAGAATCTTTGGTGAAGGATGGTATTGTTGAGGGAAGTGTGGATAAAGAGGGAAATGCAGAGGTATTAGTTTGAACAAAATGCGAGGTAGTGCCAGGTTATGAAGGTAATTGAATATTCTGCTAAATAATTTGTTCTTTCTATAGAAGTGTTAGAGAGCCATCAAAGATCTTTAAGTTAGGCAAGAATAATATAATGTCAAATGACTTAAAGGGGAAATATTGATAGCCTTTTGAAGGAGGACAAGAGATAATTGAGACTAAAGTCAGAAAATAAAAAGAGTAAGGGGGTGACTATGATAAGAGATAAAGTTCTGTATATATATTGAGAAGGTTGCAGAGATATGTGAAATTTTAGTTGGTGGGACTTCTTGATTAATTGGATTAAGGGCATGAGGGTAAGATTGAGGTTACTTTTCAGGATATTAGCTCCATGAGAGAGAAAATGATGATACCATCAACTAAAAGAGGCAGAAACCAACCAACCAAACAACAACAAAACACACAAGTGAAATAAAGGGGAAATTTAAGGTCTATTTTTAGACACATTTATTGTCATGTGCCTGGGAGACATCTAGCTATAGATGTCAAGTACATAGTTTCCAATTTAATTTTATCTTGAGCTAGGGGAGAAATGGAGTCTGTAAAAAGGACCAGCTTTGCAGACAAACATTCTATGTAGTTGCACAGGGCATCACTGGAAAAAAAGGGACTCTCACTATGATCTGCCACTACTGTCTAGACATTCCTAACAGTATCTCAACAAGGAGCTCTGCTTTTTCCATTCAGTACTGGCCCCAGAAATTATGGAGCTAGTCCTTAATGCAGATTTTAATTTGGAAGGCATTACTATATTAGTAATACTTTAAGCTATTGGAGTAAATGTGCAAAGTAAAAATATAAATTGAAAAAAGAGGAAAAAAATTAGTAATACTTTAAGCTATTGGAGTAAATGTGCAAAGTAAAAATATAAATTGAAAAAAGAGGAAAAAAAAAAGAAGAACCAAATTGTGAACCTATATGAATGATTGGAAATAAAAAAAAATTCAGTGAAGACAATCATAAGTGATCACCATACATTTTGGGGAGAGGGGATATAGTCTAAGCTATCATCATCCTTCCTCTGAAATACTTTTTTACAGTAAAAATCTGTAAAGACCATTCTTGCTCATGATTCATTCTTTTTCACATGTGAGACATATTGTTCTTTTCAAAATACAAATTGATTCTGTTACCCTCAACTTCCATAGTATAGAACCCTTCAATAGTTACCACTGCTGCTAGGCAAAAGAAACAAGCAAACAAAAAAAATACTTATTCTGCCCTACTTAGTTCTTCATGGTGTAGCTACTAACTCTCCAGCCTCATCTTATATGTCTTGCCCTCTCAGACATTCCACATTTTATTCAGTGCCTTAAACTAATCTTCCTTGCTAATCTTTTCTTCCACACCAACTTTGCTGTTCTCTCTGCTGGGAATACTCTCTCCCCTGGCCCCTATCCACATCTACACATAAGTCCATTCTTACTTTTCAGATCATATTTTCAACACTAAGGCATCCAACCCCTACAGCTTCTTCTCTCACCAGAGATAGGTCAAGAGCTCAGTTTTAACCCTTTCATAGAACTCTGAATCATTCCAATTAGTATGTCTCAAAATTTATATATTTATTTAAAATATCTGTTTAATGTCTGTCTTTTTCTGTGGAGTTTAAACTCCACAAGTATAGGCACTGCTTGTGGTTACAAGCATAAAACCTGATGCATGCTTATTTCTTCTTTCAACAAATATTTTTTAAAATAATATTGAGGTACTGATATGTGCAATTCTAGGTTCTAGGAAGGTGACACCTTAATGAAAACCAACACAAATTTCAAAGGATCCCAGCTATGTAGCTTATATTCTAAGAAGGAGGTAAAAAGGTAAAAACATAAAAAATAAAAATAAAGAAATAGAATTCTATTTTAGAAATTGGTAAGTCAAACTGAAAAAAAAAGGACAAATAAAGCATTGTATAGTATGGCAAATCTAAAGTTCTTTGGTGGGGGCTGGAAGAGCTAGTAGCATCAAATAAAGTGATAGATAAGCTTAGGTCTCAATGAGATGATGTTTGAGCAAAAACCTGAAAAGATGAGAGGAAAAGCAATGCTGATATAAGGAAGATGATAAATAGCAGAGGGAACGGAGTGCAGAGGTGCTAAATTAGGAGCTTGCCTGTAATTTCAAAGAACATGAAGTAGATCTACATATTGGAAATAACAGCCAGAAGAAAACCAGACAGTGAATAATTATCCTTCCAACTGTTAAAGCAAGAGCAAGTTTAAGGTGTTTAAAAGTAATTAAAGGTTAAAACTCTACCAAACTTTGGGGACATTATGTATAATGATGCCATTGAATATTTTAATAAAATAATAAATATTACAGTACCTAACAGAAAAACTTAATTAGTAATTTATAAGTATATTAGTAATTTTTTGAAGAGTTAGACAAGCTGATACATACATATTATATTAGTTTGTCACAATAATTAATATTAATTAATTGTTATGATCTAAAAATTATCAATGATTTTCTCAAAACTGATCTTCACATTGCAAGTACTACAGATAATATTGCCTGATTTTTAAATTTATTTTGGCTCATATTTGGTCAAAGAACATATTTTGTTGATTATAATTATAGAAGTTTTTAAATGAAACCAGATACATAGTAGTAATAGCTAAGGTGGTAAGAAGTGGTCATATTTTCTAAAAAATCTTGAAGAGAAAGCTGAGAGGATTCCGTGATGAAGTGAAATTGTGATATGGGGGGGCAGAAAGGAAATAAGGATGATTTCAAGATTTTTGAGCACCAAGAAGTTATCATCAACTGGGAGGCTTCAGATGGAGTCAGGTGGAGTGAGGATATTAGAAGTTCACTCTTTTTTTATTTTATTGAAGTATAGTTGATTTAAAATGTGTTAGTTTTAGGTGTACAGAACAGTCATTCAGATACATATATATATATATATATAAATACACACATATATATTCTTTTATATGTATACATATATGTATACTTTTTCAGAATATATATCTTTTCCTTATAGGTTATTACAAAATATTGAGTATAGTTCCCTGTGCTATACTCAGTAGCACAGTACATCCTTGTTGGTTATCTATTTTATATATAGTAGTATGTATATGTTAATCCCAACCTCTTAATTTATCTCTCCCCTACCCCTTTCCCCTTTGGTAACCATTTGTTTTCTATATCTGTGGGTCTATTTCTGTTTTGTATATAAGTTCATTTGTATCTTTTATTTTTTAAGATTCCACATATATATAAGTGATGTCACATATTTGTCTTTCTTTGTCTGGCTTACTTCACTTAGTATGATATTCTCTAGGTCCATCCATGTTGCTGAAAATGGTATTATTTCATTCTTTTTTATGGCTGAATAATATTCCATTATATATATATATATAACTATATATATATCACCTTCTTTATCCATTCATCTGTTGATGGACATTTAGGCTGTTTTCATGTCTTGCCTATTGTAAATAGTGCTGCAATGAACACTGGGGTGCATGCACCTTTTTGAATTATGGTTTTCTCCAGATATATGGCCAGGAGAGAGATTCCTGAATCATGTAGTAACTCTATTTTTAGTTTTTTAAGTAACCTCCATACTAAAAAAATTTCCTAAAAAATCTGAACTCAGTCTTCCCCTTCTCCTTTTCTGCTCTGAGGACTTTTCCAAGGTATCAGGTAAGTAAAATGGCAAGGATATTAGATATATAGTTAGCTATAAGTAGACTGCTTACTTTTATGTGTTCATTCTTTTGGATTTCTAATAGCTCTAACGAACTCAAAGATTTCAAATTGACATAGCAACATTAGAGCCAACGGACTGATTAGACATATACTTTTCTCTTAAATGCCAAAATATTCATAATTCATTTTTATTGTCTGGGCAGTTGTTTTCAGTGTTTCAGAATCCCAGAGGTAGTACAGAACATTCTTGATGGGGAAATCCAGGCTTTTGATTAGACACCTAGCCAGTTACCCCTCTTCACCCATCCATGTCCAATGCTTTTTAAATTATACAAAAGAATACAGACTACTGGACAATAGAAAAAACATTTTTATAATGACAGGAAATGAGAACAAATTTGGTTACATGCCTTTACCACCATTTCTCTTTCTTGTAGCAGGAGATTAGTGTCTTACTTTAGGAAGTGTTTTTTTGTACTACATAGGTGTCAGGAATGGACTAAATGTCCCTTAAGAACTCCTTCTACTCAAACTCATTAATAGCAAAGCCAATACTTTCATATATGTGACAGGATAAAATAACCAGCTCTTTGGAAAAGTATTGCATAATACATCCTTAACAATATGTTTTGTCTCACTCAGAAGATTACAGTAATTAAAAGGTAGAGAAGATCTGTATGTACAACAATATATTTTGGTGTATAAAAGAGAACACTATTTTTTGGAATAAAATGCCATAATCATAACCTAATTTTAAACGAGATAGCCTATCTACATTCAAATGCATGGCACAAAGTCCACCTTGTAAAAGAAGTGAGGTAATACTGGTGAATGTGTTTTCTTTATGATCTGGGATCATGTTAATATAAAAGAAAAAAATTATGCCATAATGAAATAACAGATTTAATTAAAAAAAACTACCACATATAGTAGTTTTTGGCTTTTTAGATTCCACATGAGTGAGATCTAACAGTATTTTGTCTTTCTCTGTCTAACTTATTTCGCTTAGCATAATGCCCTCAAGGTTCACCCTGACTTCCTTCTTTCTCATGCCTGAATAATCCATTTGTACACCACATCTACATCTTCTTTATCCATTTATCTGTTGGTGGACACTCAGGTTATGCCAATATCTTGATTATTGTGAATAATATTGCAATGAACATGGGAATGTCTATATCTTTGCAAGTTAGTGATATAATTTCCTTTAGATATATACTCAGAAGTGGGATGGTTGGATCATATGCTAAATCTATTTTTAATTTTTTGAGGAAACTCCATACTGTATTCCATAATGGCTGTAGCTTTTCATGTGATACTGTCCACTTGTCTTTTTTAGAAAAAATAATGTCTGTTTAGTTCCTCTGTCCACCTTTAAACGGATTTTTTTCTATTGACTTGTATGAGTTCTTTATATATATTTGAATATTAACTCATCAGGTACATGATTTGAAAATATTTTATTCCATCCCTTAGGTTACCTTTTCCTTTTGTTGATTGTTTCTTTGGCTGCACAGAAGCTTTTTAGTTTGATATATACTCTCATTTATTAATTTTTCTTTTGTTCCTTGTGCTTGTGGTATCATATCCAATAAACCATTGCCAAGGCCAATGTCAAGGAACATTTCCCAATGTTTTCTTCTAGGAGTTTTATGGTTTCAGGTCTTATGTTTAAGTTTTTAATTCATTGGGAAAACTTTTTAAATTTGTTATACCATTCCTATCAGGAATACATTATAAGCTCCTTTTATATCTGAACAAAAACAGAGCCTCAAAAATGTTAAGTGACTAATCCAAGGTCACACAACTGGTAAGTGGCAGGATTTGAAATCCAGATAGTATTCAATCCCATCAACTTAACTGCTACTACACTGAGTAATAGAGTGAGAAGAAAAGCCAAACCATGAAGTACAAAGATGAAAGAAGTTTATGAGAATATGTTTTCAAATTTTAGTTACTACATATTTACAAAAACAAAGCAAAATCATATTTCCAAATTTTTTAAAATTTATTTATTTATTTTTGGCTGCGTTGGGTCTTCGTTGCTGCGTGCGGGCTTTCTCTAGTTGCGGTGAGGGGGGCTACTCTTCAATGCGGTGCGTGGGCTTCTCACTGCGGTGGCTTTTTAAATTTGTTATACCATTCCTATCAGGAATACATTATAAGCTCCTTTTATATCTGAACAAAAACAGAGCCTCAAAAATGTTAAGTGACTAATCCAAGGTCACACAACTGGTAAGTGGCAGGATTTGAAATCCAGATAGTATTCAATCCCATCAACTTAACTGCTACTACACTGAGTAATAGAGTGAGAAGAAAAGCCAAACCATGAAGTACAAAGATGAAAGAAGTTTATGAGAATATGTTTTCAAATTTTAGTTACTATTTACAAAAACAAAGCAAAATCATATTTCCAAATTTTTTAAAATTTATTTATTTATTTTTGGCTGCGTTGGGTCTTCGTTGCTGCGTGCGGGCTTTCTCTAGTTGCGGTGAGGGGGGCTACTCTTCAATGCGGTGCGTGGGCTTCTCACTGCGGTGGCTTCTCTTGCTGCCGAGCACAGGCTCTAGGCACATGGGCTTCAGTAGTTGTGGCACGCGGGCTCAGTAGCTGTGGCGCACGGGCTTAGTTGCTCTGCAGCATGTGGGATCTTCCTGGACCAGGGCTCGAACCCATGTCCCCTGCATTGGCAGCCGGATTTTTAACCACTGAGCCACCAGGGAAGCGCCATATTTCCAAATTTTAAAAAAGCAGCTTCGCTGTTTTGCTATTTGTTGAAATTTAGAAAATTCTACAATTTCAGTTTAAGCAAATATGACATTCAGTGAGTATTTTTGGAGGCACTAAGATGGCATTCTACTAAACTTGGGAAATTCCCAAGGTGTTCAATTGTTCTTACAAATCATATGGATTTAGGATGTAAAAGAATGAGAGAACGGTGAGCAAGGAGTTAGATATATCTGAACATATTCCTGCAATACTAAACTGCCTTTGTTTCAGAGACTCTATTTCTTCTACCTCTCCTTTCCTTTCCTTCCCATATTAATGCTGAAGCTTAAGCTCATTTTGATATGTGTGCATGTTTGAGGGTGCTGTGGAAAGTTCTAATATTATTTATAGTTTTATTTGAAAAACATATTTATTTGTTGGTTTCAGTAGAATGAAATGGTCATGTTTCTCAATTTATATCCATTGCCTTTTAATGCTTCCCTTAGCAAATCTAATATATTCACTTTATATTGTGTTCCACAGTTTTGCAGTTCAAATGCATGGCCTTCTGTTACATTCTTGAGAATAAAATCTCTCAAGACATTTAATATCTATGATTTAGACAGTGTTGTCATTATTATAGTGCTACTGTAGGAACCAACGAAAATATCAGAACACTTAAAAAGTAATTTTATATACATAATATCACCGAAAGGAGATCATGTGGAAATAGCTAAAATATTAAACCAGTCTCCAGTATGGCAAGGCTAATATTTTCTGCCCCACATCGTGTGGGATGAAACAAGTCATTTATCATATATCATGGCTCTAGATATGCTTCAGAACCGTGAAAAACTCTGATAATAGGAGTTTATATATCTAAAAAGGGAAAATGGAAACAACTCTATACCTTAAAAATAATAGTCTATTATAATAATGTTATGACTAGATCTGGGAACTAGACCAAAATATTAAAAGATATTTTATATATTTTAATTTAAGGTGGATATATTATTAGTAAAATCAGGTTGCTGAGTAAAAGTACTGCAAATATAGAGCCATTTTAACATTTCACTTTCAGTCTCTTACCAAGAAGCAGGACTGGTGTTTGCACCCAGAAAGTGTCATTGAACCTATTTAAACAGGTCTGCCTCTACTCATTTCTCATATAATATCTACTCCTTAAACTCCCCAAAATTCACTAGAACAATATTTGTTACTTGTTCTCTCTCTCTTTCCAACGATTATACAGAGTCGGTATTTTTCTTTTCTCCCAACAGAGCAGTCGCTTCCTATGAGCCATATGCTTGACCCTTGGAGAAGCTAAACAAGATATGAAGGATGAATTCCATTTCAATAAAAACATGTACATGTGTTTTTAAAAAAATGATTATATAAATTTGCATATGTTCTGTAATAAGTCTAGCATATGGTCAGTCTATAATAACTCTACAGAGCACATTGGTACCAATCAGAGAAAGGGTTCTATATGTGCTTAGTCAAATTGACATAATTACAGCATAGTTCACAAGAATATATATGACAAGTGCTTTACCTACTTAACTCATTTGTTCACTCATTCCTTATCCCACTTAGTATTTATGAAGGTAATCTTGTTCTGTTAGACACTAGGGGTATGATGAAAACAAAGATTGACAGGATCTCTGACTCTAGGAGCTTATGAACTACCTTCTGCTTATGCAGGTACAGGTAATTTCTGCATCTGGTGATTATAATGCATTTTGGGGGAGGAAAGTAAGAAAAAAAACAAAGAAGCACTATATATATGTTAAAACTCGTCTATCACCAAGAAGTCATTATCTGAACTGTCCCCCATTACCTCTCCCTTTTACACCCAGATAATTCAATTTATACCCAAGTCACTTTTTACAGTCAGATAATATAATCACTTTTTTATATTCATATAATAAAACTACCTTTACTAGAAAATGCCTAAATAGTTCTTTAAAACTTTCAGAAGTACTCAGCAACTATTACTTGAGCGCCTACTATGTGCCAAGGATAGGAGACATATACAGGTGTCACTTTTCTCTTTCCCTTCCTGGTATTGCTTTACTAAATAAGAAAGAGAGAGGAGGGCACTGTGCAGGGGAATGGCACAGAATGAATAAAGATAGAGAGTAGATGGGACCACAGTTGACTTCTTTCATTCACTGCTACCTTTCACAGTATTTTGAGAGATGGTAAACATTTATTTTAAATGCAAATATATTATAAGGTTTAGTTTGACCTGGATGGTAATAATACAAAGACAATGAGTAATTTGTCAATATTTAAAAATAAGAATATTTTAGGTAATAATCCATATTTCAATCTTATCTTGAAAACTTGAAGGTAGCTGGCCCTAGTCCCTACAGCCAAGGCATTTTCTCAGTTCCTCACCTGCCTGAGTCACCATGCTCCATCCACTTATGTCATCTACTTAGCTCCTATCGCCTAGGGTTTCCCAAAAGTGCCAGATTAGAAAAACCATCGAGACTCTTGACTAAAAATATAGATCCCCAGCTCATCCTCTGGAGATTCTGGTTCAAAAGATCTAGAATAATGGTAGATTCTGAATTTTAACAATCATCTTACGTGATTCTTTGTAAACAAAGTAGCTGGGGAAACACTGTTGTAGGCATTTCAGTTTGCAGCCCCAAATGATTAAGAACATACTATTAACCTCACATTAAGAGTTGGTGATCTCAACACAGTATTAATTTATGGGAGTTTAATAAGTATATAAGCAGAAATCAATAATCTCATATAGTTCATTATATGTGAGGAGATAGATAAAAATATATAGATATATACCAATGTGAAAATAATTTTTGATGTGCTTAATCTCAAATGCCCTAGATTGATTTAACATAGTGTCTAATGCATGATTATAGCATCTCCTGTGGTATACAGTTGGAATTTTTCCTGAATTATGTCAATATCAACCATGACTGACATTGGTACAAAATTGGCTGGGGTGAGGCCCAAGCACTCTCTAAAAAACAAAACAAGATAAAAAAACTTCACAGATGATTCTAATATGAAAACTGGGCTAAGAGTCACTATCATAGTTATAGAGCTTTGGTTTTACATCAGTATTGATAAACATTTAGTAAGGGATGTGCTAGTAAATTATTCACAACCTGCTCTCTGACATAGGAGGAAGCCCTGATTTGTGGTATTTGTCAATTTCTATGATGTAAATAGTCCCGCCTTGGCTAATTTCAAGCTAACAGGATGATGTCATTGAACAAGAAGTTGAGAATGGGAAGAGATGTGCCCAATCAGCTATGATGTTGGCACAAGGCGAATCCAGCACATCACATGGTTTAATGACTCCTACTATGTTAGGTGCTGAGGATAAAAAAAGAGCCTTGCTTTCAAGTCTTTCATTATGTCACTGGACCTTTATAGTGTATACACATAAAAATACAAAGAAACACAGCCTTCTCTGGTATCAAATAAAGCAGTAATGATAACAGTAAAGATAAACACTATCATCCACTGAACATGTACTCTCTTCTGAGCATTATGTTAATAGTTAATTACATACAAACATATTACATTTATATACATACAATATATATAATTAACTGAATCCTCACTATGTGCTGGACATTATCCCTAGCAATTTACCACATTATTTCAGTGGTGTCAGTACTATTTTTCTCTCATTCCAGAAACAAAATATACAACTTTTTAATGTCCTACAATTGGTAAATGTGAATATTGAATCTGAACCTAGGTAATGTGATTTCAGAGCTAACATCTCTAACCATTAATCCCATTGTCCTATTGGTACAGACAATAAATGATATTAGAGGTCAGCACAAGGAATAAGTACCCAGGCAGAGTGGTTAAAGGTGGATTCATGCTTTGTGACCTATGAACTCTTGCTCTCTTCAGAATTTGTAATCAATAATTAATACTGCAAATATCACTGCAAAATCAGGACAAGTCACCATATTATAGACTGTCCCAAGAAAACCTATAAGAAACATATTAGTTATGACAAAACAAAGTAAACTAAATTTATATGAAAACTATGATTTGATATTTTTATATATTCACAAAATATAGTGACCATGGTCCCCTCAAAACTTCATTAGAACAAAGTTAATATTTTCCAATTTCAAGTAGAAAATAATATTTCCATTGTTTTCAAATGTAAAACAACTGGACTCATAGCCAATTTATTGAGTTATTATCTTCAAAACTAAATGCTCCTTCCTCTATTTCTTCCAGTATTTAGTACTACAAGGATGTCTAGGAGAAGCCTTATTTTTCTCTCCTTATGTTAACCTCTCTCACTCTTTCTCTTCCGCACCCCCCCCACACCTCCCCCAGTCTGGAGGCAGGAAAACCTCTTTATACTTTAAATTTAAAATATGTCTCTGGAGTATGGACTCTTACAAAGTGTGGACCACTTTTGACTGATTTTTTTCATGAATATATTGTGTACATTAAATCTGTGTACTAAATCATTTCCCTTGTTTTCTGGTAGTCTTAGTGTCAAAGTAGATCTAGAAGGAAAGGTACTAATGGGATGGGAAATGACGGGCAGCAGTGTGCTCCTCCACCAAATCAAGGAACCTCATAGTAAGAGTGCCCACAGCTTACACTGTGGATTGATTCTGAGCTTGCATTTTCTAAACAGAGAAGGAGGCTAGTGGGGTAGGGAACTAAGGGACTTTATTGAACTTCTCTGTAGACTGTCTCACTCTGTTCTGGTAGTATCTGTAAAATGTTTGTTCTTTTAAAGCCACTCTATCAGTTTCATAGATAGAGAACATTTTGTCTAGATTCTGGAATTTCTATTAGTATTCCTGTAGTTTTCTCTGATTTTACTCTTTTTTATGTATGTCTTTATAATTATTTTAGTGAGAAGTTGAGAAAGTCTGTGTCAATTGTTTCAAAATAAATATAATTTTAAAATCGGTCCTAGGAGTTCTTAAACCATTCGGCTCTTGGGATTATTTCTAAGATACTAGTTCTGTTCTGAAGTTGTCGTCACCCTTCAGACCCTCCAAGATTGTTTATTTAGTGTAAACCAGGGCCAGAAGTGCCTAAGAATATCTGCTCTAGTACTTTGAACAGCTGTGGCATAGGGTTCTCTGTTTTGGCCCATCAAGTGGGATAAAAAGAAATGTAGAAATGATTAATAACTATAGAGCAAATACCCAGTGCTCATCTAAAGAGTATGCTAAATTATTTTATTTAATCTTCATAACAATCCTAACACTAAGGAACTATAATTATCTCTGGTTTAAAGATGAGAATGCTATGGCTTTGGGAGTTTATGTAATCCACCCAGTAACAAACTAGGAGACGCAAAGTCAAATTTAGAACTCAATTTTTGCCTAACTTCAAGAGATGGACTCTAATTTACATATGTAAGTGATGAGTTTGTACCAATACTAAACACTAACATAAGAAAAGACACACAGTAAGGAAAGTGCTTGTATATTATTTTGGCTAATCAAAAAATGCAAATAGTCTAGAAAGCCCCATAATAGTCAATTCTACCAATAACAGATTAAAAATTCTTTGGGGAAAATATAAACTATTTTGATAACAGAGGTTATTTGTTAGTTTTTATCTAAAAATCATCTGCTTATTTTTTATGAGGCATGTATTTAATAAAATGTTGTCAGAGGGGAGAAATTTTAGAACTCGAACCTTACTAAAAATCCCTAAATACCCAAAAGTCAACTTCAATCTGTATACCACCTTTTGCGTATTATGATCAGAGAAAATATTCATAGGAGAGAGAAATATACCATGATAACACAGGTTTTCTTTTTCCTTTAGAGATCAGAATTATGACAGCTCTCATTGTTCATGGTGGAAAAATCTAATTTCACAGCCAGTTTCAAAATCCTGCTGTTTCAGCAGAGCTTACAGAGATATGTGAATGAGTAGAGTCAGCCCTTATTGTAAAGCAGCTATGAAATCTGTGATTTCAATATCCTTCATGTGCAACCTTTATTGCTAATGTTATATTTCTTAAAATAAATGGGGTTTCTATGGTGCTGGGACCCCTAAAATTAGTAACATTCTGTAAGTGATATACATATCTGCAATGGCTAACGGTTCTTGCTAGAGGATCATCATGAATGCCTCAATTAAAATATTGAAAAGGTACATTCTCATACAGATAGAATGAAAGTAGGGTGGACAAGGTAGATAGGAGCTGAAGTATACTAACATTTTATTTGAGAAGCCTGGAAATTGAAATTATAACCTTTCACATTTAAAAATTGGGAGTTTGAAATTTTTTCTTAAATTTCTTCATTCTGAACATAGTAAAATTTTGCAGTAAGTCGGTTTCCTTGTATTTACAAGGAAAAAATGTCTTCAGATTCCTATGAAATAAGAAAACAAAAATCTAGATCCTTCACATTTTGCTCTTCAATAACCTAAAAGGAATGTGGACAAATGATGTAACAGACTCTCAGTAACTGACAAGTTTGAATGGTCAGATTTAGTTTTTGTCTACTGACATGAAAATACTGTTAAATTACATTCCTAATGGACATGGCTGAAGGATTTGTGATATTGCAAAAATAACACAGTGCCAGAGTGGATAATATTCATAGGTTTATCAATGCTCAAACTAATAGTTAAATCACACCAGCATAAACTATATTTAATCTCTAAATATTGCTGTTATTTCTAATAAAGTTGACATACAAATCCACATTTTTAAAACTAAGAACTTAAAAAGAAGAATTTATATTACTAAATACTTACAAAATTTGGTTTTAAAGTATTTTCCTAATACTAAATATATTCTCTATAATGTATTTATCAGTAGATATATAAATAAATAGCAAAATCTTAATTTATTGTAATCTTTAACCTTATCTTATGAGAGAGGTGTCCCTGATATGACTCAACTAAAATTATTTTCATTTTAACACTAACAATTATATATAAGGTAAATGTTTCTAGAACCTATATCTAGGGGCTGTATACAGAAATTAAAGTAGAACATGTAATAGAAGAGTACATTATATGCCAAAATGATACTTCTACATATACCCGCAGATGATTAAAACAGAGTGAACAACATCAATCAATCAAATGTAGTCTGTGATCACTGGAGAGGAAGGGCCATCAATTATGTACATTTGCATTTTTTTCCCCACTACCTCTCCCAGTATCTTCCATACAGTGAAAGTTCAATATGTTTGTTAAGTATTTATTGAACATTCTCTTATCTTTCCAGAACTATGAACAAGTTAGTATATTATTCCTTACACACAACACTACATTCTATTAATTTATATTCTAATTCTATAAAGTTTTAAAATTCATTTTGTAAGTACCACTGGAGCATTTATTCACTATCATTTGAACAGTAGCCTCAGTCATTTAACCCCCTTCTGTGCATTTTGTATATTCACCATGACAGAATAGATTAGAGATCACAAAACAAATAGGCACACTCACACACACTGGGATCCATGAGAAAGAAGAAAGCTGCAGACTTTGTCCCCAGAGATGTACACTTTATTTCATGCTAATTCAGAAATGCATCCTGAGGCTAATGAACTTCAAGTTGAAAAAAAATACATGATTATAGATAACTTCAAACATGATAAGAGTATCTGGTACCTGACTTGCCCTTCTAACATGAACTAGAAATTTGACAAAATATATAAAAGGACTGTTTTTCAGATGTTTGACAACAGGCATCATCGTACTATGATCCTTGAGAGAGAAGAAATAATAAAGTGAGACTACACTTGCCCCAGCTTTCTACCTAGAAAGGCAAGATGTGCCTTTTCAGATAATGACATAGGCAGGAGACACCCAAGCACTGCATGGTAGTCTTGTTGAATTGAGGAGACAGATATTGAAGTTTGGGGAGGCCAAAGTAGGTGGAATTTTAGGAGCAAAATAACAAAAGAAAAAGTTATGTAAATAACATTCCAGAAATATGCACAGGGGTTCCTCGAATTTTTGGATGAATCTTAAGTAGCACACAAATAGGATTTAACTCCACTAGGCCAGCCCCGCCCCGCAAAAAATGTTTCTTGATACCTGCATATCTAAACAATTTTTAAAAGCTCATGCAGGCCACAGACCTTGAGTTACAACCATCATAGTGGAGAGACCTTGTTCATACTTGGGGCATACAGCAGAGACCCAAGGAGAGTCATGTCTTGGTAGTAGGGATAAACAAGCTCTACAGTAAGACTACTGTAAACTCACCCTTACAAAGTATTAAAATAAACAAACAAACTTTTAAAGGATGCAGTAACTAAACTGCCCTCTAGAATAAAGTCAAGTACTGTAAAGGGAAGAAAAAGAACTCCAGACCCACATCAACACAGAATTTCAAATGTCCAAGCATACAAAACATGTTAAAAAATGATTTAAAAAATTTGACATTCATTGAAAGAATAACCTACAGGTCTAAGAAGTCCAACAAAATAAAGTGGAATGAAACAGAAAACTGTACCAACGCATATCATAATTATGATTATTAAAATAAAGTAATAAAAAGAAAATCTGGAAACTAGCCAGGAAAAAAAAGCCATATTATATATGGAGGGACAAAGAATGACTACCCACTTTTCCTCAGAAACTATGAAAGGCATCTTGGAAATGTCAAAAGGAAAACGAAAAGTCAGCCTATATGAAATAAGAAACTAGTTCAGACAAACAAAAGCTGAGAATACTTCTGTTTTTTTTGCATTAGGCCTTCACTATTAGAAATGCTAAAGGAAATTATTCAACTGAAGACTATTACATGGAAAATCTGATCTACAAAAGGAATAAAGGGTACTGGAAAGAGAAAACCATACTATAGAAACTTTGCTTCATCCCTTTATTATTTCTTTAAAAGCCAATTTAGTGCCTTGTTTTATACATATATATATATATGCATACATATATATGACAAAGAAGTGTGGGATTTACACTGTAGATAACAAATAAAATGTATTAAGCCACAGTACACATGTATGGGGGGTAACACAGGAGTATGCTGTTTAAGGGTGTTATGCTCTATACGCTACAGTAAGTCTCACACATATACTATCACCAGATAGTAAAATGTGTTAAGTTGAATATTCATCTTTAACACTAGGGCAACAAGTAATAAAGTAAATCAAAGAGGGATAACTAAAAGAACAAATATTGGAGATACTATGTAATATAAAATATATTCAATCCAAAAGGGTGGAAAAAAGAAAGAAGAAATGGACAAACAGAAAACAAATAGCAAGATAGTAAATGTAAATTCAACCATATTAACATATTCATTAAATATGTGTAGTCTAACAATTTCAATTAAAAGACAATGATTGTCATACTAGATAAGGCAATGGTTCAACTCAGCAAAAAAAGAGAAAGACTACCGGTACACGCAACACCATAGATAAATGTCAAAAAAATTGGGCTAAGTGAAAGAACCCAAATACAAATGGTTACATATTCTAGGATACCACTTATATGGAATTCTACAAAATAGAAAACTATAGGGACAGAAATTAAATCAATGGTTTCCAGGGCCTGGCGGGGGTGGTGGAGGGAAGATGATTCACTGCAAATGAGCATTAGGGACTTTTAAGATGATGGAATTGTTTGAAACTTATGTTGATGATTATATGAGCATATAATTTTTAAAAACTTCATGAACTTACACCAAAAAGAGTGAGATTTATTAAATGTAAGTTATACTCCAATAAAACTAACTTTAAGAGAATGAAAAAAAATCAACATCCAAGTACAGGATCTACACAAAAGACACAATTTAAATCTCAAAATAATAATAGGCAAAAAGTAAAATATGAAAATTTTATACCAGGTAAAACCAAACATAAGATAGGTGAAATGGCTATACCACTATCAGAATGATCAAGGAGAAATTAGTAAATTGTTTAATAAAGAGTTTGCAAGTCATCAAGAAAATATAACAATGCTAAAATGGGTGTATCCAATAACAGAGCTTCAAAAATAAATGAAAACTGTCAAAAGAGGAAATATATGTATTCATATACACAATTATAAGAGAAGATTTTAAAACTCAAAACTGGTGGAAAAGAAGACCAAAAAATTGGTAAGAATATATAAGATTTAAACAACTCGGTCAAATAAATGGACCTGGCTGACATTTATAGAACAACCAAGGGGTAATGGAGCTGGAGTAATTATATCCATCAGCTTTGGGTCAAGAGCTACCCAGATATGCAAATTCTTTGACAATTCCCGCTTTTTGTGCTTGAAGGCAAAGAGGGTTCCAAGTAGCCCAGGAGGCCACACCCTTATTAAAGATATGCTGGTGCTGGCAATTGGAAGTGAAAGCACAACAGAAGACTCCCCCCAGGTTGAGAAAATAATAATATGGCATATGGAGAAAACGCTGGCAGTTTCAGAGATGGAATGAGGCAGAGCCCAGATTGCCACTGAGAAAGAAAGAAAGAAAGGCAATTATGATGATCAGGGTAAGAGGAATCAAAATCCAAGGAGAACAGATTAAGTTGGGAAAAACGTGAGTATATCTGTTACATATTAGGGACAAATGTGTAGAATGTTTAAAATGAGAGCTTGCAGATACAGGAGAGCCAGAATGACACATAAAATCATTAAAATCTAAAGTACACAGAAAAATGTTATGGTGAGGTTGACTTTTAGGTAAAAGTGAAACTAAAGGACTGAGACAAGTGGAAGGAAAATGGTGAGAATGAAGTAGAAAGAAAAAATAGTGAATTACTGGATATTTACTATGAAGCACACATCATTCCAAGCACTTTAGATGTAGTAACACTGTCAATCCTGAATCTTTTAAGATACATAATATTAGTATTCTCATTTTCCAGATTAAAAATTAGAAAAAAAAATAGAACACAAAGTGTTAAAGAAATTGGAGTGCCCTGGTTCCAGAGTCCAAGCTCTTAAAATGGCTCCCTAGCCTCCCTCCCTCCATGAATTACATTTTATCTTAATGTTTCAGATGGGATCTAACTTCTAAGGAGGAAGGCTTGGTGAGACATCAGAGCAAATTGCTGCAGTGATGAGAGGGTACAAAGTGCCAGCAAGCAAGGAGGTCAGAGGAGCATAACGTTGACCTAAATTTCTCAGAATGGGGCAGTTACTTGGAAACAAATAGGAAAAAGGAAATGAGTGTGAGAAAGGAGATAAAAGCTGAAAAGAGGGATTTTTACAAGAGCTTGAAGCACGCTAGGCTCAATATTAAAAGAATGCTAACCTCATTTTTAAATTGAGGGACACAAGGTTTGCAGGAGAATGATAGGTTGGTATACATTAAAAGAACCTCAGAACACAGTGATTAATATTGGTTTGAATGAAAGAACAAAATCTAAGATATATGAACAAAGTGGAACAGACCTCCTCAAGCCTGGAAGAGTCTGCAGGTTCCATGCAAGCCATGGTGATGCTTCCATAGCCTTGAAGTCAGCTCTGTTACTATGCATTAGTAGTTTTACTAACCACCTACTAAACTGTATGATAAACAGGTTGCATGTGGAGGAAAGACTTAAGACTGTCCTAGAAGGAGGGCGGTGTGAGATTAATACAGATGAAGGTTCCCTGAATATTAGGATCATAGGCACAGAGGCATAATCTTTTTTTTTTTTTTTGAGTGGTAGGGACTGCTCTGTATAGGACACTTCATTCTATCATTCCCATTCTTTTTGCCCTCTTCCAAACCCCCTTCTATTGTTTCGATTCTCTGCATTGTGACCATAATCTGTGTTTCACTTAAATCCTGTTTCCTAGGGCTAACTGCAGTCTATTCCTATCCAGTCTGTTGGGCTCTCCTAATGCCAAACTTATTGCTTATTTGCCTTTAATCCTTGCCTTCCCCTTTCCTATTGCTGTGGAACATCTGAACTAGGAAAATGGCCTTCCCTAAATATTTGTCTGCTCACCATCAATGCCTCTCACCACGTGTGAACTGCTGGGGCACTCTGAGTTGATAAATACCAGTTTCATTCTTGGAATACCTTGCTCATAAGTTATGTAGCATAACATATCCTAGATATTTAAATTATTAATACTAATTTTAGTACATAAAAATGAGCATGTGAACACTAAGAAAATTATAAATTTAGAGAAAATAATTTATTGACATCCAAGGCTAAGCATAATGGAAAAAGGGGTATGAAGGAAACATACTAATTTATAATACTTTTTTCCATTTCAAGGAATAAAAGTGAATAAGAAAGTCAGTGAAACACCTATAATTACAAGTAACATTCAGCTGCAGGGAAAGAGTACACCAAAGTGAGATTAATGGTGAGGATTCTAGATTGTTAAAATGGTTGAGTATAAAAATGTTCGTACATATACTGTCTACATGTTTTTGAAAGTCCCAAAACAAATAGAAAAATATTAAGCATTGATACTAAACAACTTAAAATTGATTTAAATTTTAATTATATATATAACAAGATAAAATTCCCAGGATATTTTTCTTATAGCCAAACTTAAGCACCAATATGAATGAATAATGTAATATTTAAAAATTACATGCATGACAGGTAATTTTGAAATGTATAAGCATGAGCCCATCTGGATATATCAAATTTTTAATTAAAAACTTGGAAAAAAAGTGTGATTAATGGAAGTTGTAATAGGAAAAGGTACATGGAGGTGTCCTGAAACATAGAATTCAGGATTCCAAAAAAGGGGGGTTGGGACACAAATCTACAGAAAAATGTAGTTTTAAAAGTGAACTTTACTTTAAAGAAATGTTAGCAGAGTACATTTATCCAGTGTATCCAATATAGATCCATTTAATAATATGATCGGGTGGGAAAGAAAACACTGGTTGACTAACAACTATTCAAATAAAGGACACTTGTCTAAATAACTAAAGATTTCAACACAATCCTTTAAGGAGATTAGAATCTATCGAAAATCTAACTCTGATGTTCAAGTTTAGTCAAAAATATATTTTTAATGTGGTTAATCCACCCTGCTAAGCAATATAGTATATGTTAGTGACTCAGTCCATAATTTTCTTTTCTTCCAGAAAATAAATTTGTATTTAGGTGTCAATATTTCCCTATCTTAGTCATCTATTGTACCATTTCATGCACACACATATCAGCTTGGCTCTACAAAAAACCTGAGGCTATGACATTAATAGGAGGATTGGAAACCCATTCCTAAGCTGCAAGTGTCCTGGAAATCATCTTTGCTGTGTCATAGATACCACAGTCCAAGGCAAGGCTAATATTAAGAGGCCTCCACAAAATATGTCTATTGGCTGTATTTTTTTCTTAGAAATACCCAAAACACAAGATGATTTACCATAGTGAGTGAATTGTGTCTCCCCAAAAGACAATGTTGAAGTCCTAACCCCTGATGCCTGTAGAAAAGATATCATTTAAAAATAGGTCTTGGCAGATGCAATCAAGTTAAGACGATGTCATACTGGATTGGGGTGGGCTCCAAATGCAAGGACTGCTTATAAGGAAAGAGAGATGCAGAAACACAGACACAGAGAGATGACAGCTATTTGAAGGCAGGAAGAAACTGGAGTGATGCAGCTACAAGGCAAGAGAGGCCAGCTAGGAAGGGGCAAGGGAGGATCTTTCCAAGAAATTTTAGGGAAAGCATAGCCCTGCCAACATCTTCATTTTGAATGTCTGGCCCCCAGAACTATGGGAGAATAAATTTCTTTATTTTTTAAAAACAAACTTGTGGTAATTTGTTATAGCCATCCTAGGAAACTAATACACTTGGGACAAAAGTCTTTGTATATCCTTGTATTTTCACCAAAGAATCTCATTAGGTCAGAACTTTACTAGTCTTCTGAGGTGAGGGAGACAATACATCATTTTCTTGGATATTTAGCATCATAGAAAGGACATGGACCCTGGAGTTTGACAGACCTAAATTTGGTAAGTCTGAGTTCAATGGCAACTTGAGCAGTTTGTCATTTTTTTGACATTTGACACCATGGCCTCAGTTTCTCTATGAAAATAAAAAAAATAAAATCTACTTTATAGGCTTGTTGTAATATTATTTGTGATAATATATGGCATATAACTGGTTCTTATCTCTTACTCTGCTTTGCCTTTAATAGGTTACCTTCTCCTTTAAGGCATACAGTATCTAGATAAGTGCACAGGGATGTGTGGCAACGGGGCAGATTTCCACATTGATTTACAGGATAGAATAGATTGCCAAAATTATTCCATCTTTATTTCCTTGTTCTCTATGCTCTGTGACAGCTCAAGTTGAGGTTCATTTGAGGACTCTGACTTCTATCTTTAATTATTAAAGGAAATGGGATCCCTTAATTACTTTAACAACTTGTTCTCATTTGGCCTTCCTATAGTCTTTGGACAAAAGTACAAGAACCAATATTCCTCTAAGTTCTAAAAAGAAAATATAAATTAAATGTGGCAGTGATTTTCACCTATGGATTTAAAATATACAACATGAAGTTTTCAATTATCATGACAACATTGTGAATATTCTCAAAATGATTGAGAATTCAAAACATGCCTAAGAACAAAGCTATATATGTATATTATTTTTAATCCAGGAATTATTATTATTATTATTATTATTTTTTTTTTTTTTTTGCGGTACGCGGGCCTCCCTCTACCGTGGCCTCTCCCGTTGCGGAGCACAGGCTCCGGACGCGCAGGCCCAGCGGCCATGGCTCACGGGCCCAGCCGCTCCGCGGCATGTGGGATCCTCCCAGACCGGGGCGCGAACCCGGTTCCCCTGCATCGGCAGGCGGACGCGCAACCACTGCGCCACCAGGGAAGCCCCAGGAATTATTTTTATAATTTTATTTTGTGGAAGAATTAGTTATCTAACAACAGTTCTGTTAAATTTAGCTAATATAAATAGCCCAGAATAACTCTGTGTGTGTGTGTGCACCTGTGTGTGTGGACACAGGATTTGAGAAATTCTTATTCATGCGTTCCCCACAATAACCTATGAGAGCCCAGATTAGTAGAGGAGACTTAAGCAACAGTAATGAATTATTAGGAATGTTTCACAATTAGTTCGGTATAAAAGCGAGAAGAAAAGGAATGGAAGGTGAGAATCTTTGATCTCTGAACAGTCTAGAATTTTATATCTGGCACAGTTTACACAGTGATGAGGGCAAAGATGTCTTGTCTCTTATTTGCTACAAGGTGACTTCAGACATTACTGTTAAGAGGCCAGGTTGGAGACTAGCTCAGGGGTTGATTTCTCACATTTTACTATTTATTCAGGTTGGAAATTAAAGGTGTATGATGACATCTAACCACACACACACACACACACACACACACACACACACACACACACACCCCCATACACACACATCCTTATTTACATTTTTTCAGATGCTTATATGTATTTTCCATAATTTACTATCAAAAAGAAAGTAAAATTTCAAAGAGAAACTTGAAACAAAGATAAACTTGGAAATTGTGACATGAAAATATTTACACAAAAATACTATTAATTTCAGATATTTAGATAGTGACGATTCATACTACCCACAGGAAAGAGGCAAACTTTCATTTAGCTGGAGCTCACAGACCTCAGCACCCTTGACCTAAAAACAATAGCAAAACTCAGGTAGTCTTTTTGCTTCCCAAGAGAGAACATGGTGGTACTCAGAATATCAGATTATCATACAGATTCATTTCCCAAAGATATTCCATAACGCATTGGGCAATCTAAAACAGAAAAACAGCTATAAACTTCAATTACCTGACCTCTGCTGCAAAGATTAAATATTCTTTAGTTCTGGGCTTTCTTTTACTTATTTGTAAAATGCATGGCTGGAAGAAATGCCCTATATATGATTTTTTTTATAGCCTGACATATTTTTCGCCTCAAGTTCAGTTTTAAACTTAGAAGTCTAATTGATCATAACTGTTAACTAAAACATACACAACTTCACCAACTTTGGTGGTAATACACACAGTGTACAGTCCTGATAGCCAATTATTTCTATGTGAGGGATTCCAACTTACAGGAGCCAATACCTATCATCTATTGGGTTTTCAAAAGCATATTCAATATTAAATAAAACTGAGAAAAAGGCAAAGCTTTCTCTCACATTTAATGATTTAAGATGTCACTGTAAAGCACCACAAAAATAACAGCAAACACTGCAAGAATCACATTACTCCTCTTATATTAATTGTGAGACAATGGAAAAGTCAAACTGTAGAGAAGAGCTAAGCTTTCTCACTGCAGCCAAAGCATATGAGACAAAATTCCCAGAAAACTCTTTGTTTTGTTGCACATTAAACCATGCATACAGATATCAAGATATAGGTTCCTGCAAGTGAGAGGGAGAGAAAAGGACTCTCTAAAGTAAAGGATCAAGATTTACATATTATTGTGCAAAATTAATTTATTTCAACTCATCATTAAAGGAAAAATATTTTCATTCATTTAATTCCTTACAAAGTGAGAAAGATTGTGCAATGTGCATTCAGGAAAAAACAAACAAGAATGGAATATAGGATGTAAGAAGATACCTTTATTTTTTAAGTCAAAGGGTCAGAAAGCTGTATCATAGTGAAGTTACTGCTTCAAAAATAGGCACTTTAGTAACGTTTTACTAGGAAATACCGTACATTGTCATACAGTTAAAGTCCTGCATTAGTCAGCATTCCAAAACAATTGGATGACAAATCCACTTAATAGTGAAATTCTCACTAGATATTGCTATTCAAATAATACTGAGGATTGATCTAGATGTATTTGTTTCAGATAATATGTTTTTGAAGACAAAAAAATATGAAACAAGTAAATGAGCCGAGAGAAGAGAGTCTAAACTTCAGTAGCTTTATTAATTTGTATTTGTTCTACATAATCTGAGATGGTCTAGTCCACTTCAGTATCACTAAACAAGTGCATTTCCTCCAGTGCTTTATTTGGGGTCATACATACATGGCTTTAGTTAATTTAGAAGTGATTGGGCTTCCCTGGTGGCGCAGTGGTTAGGAATCTGCCTGCCAATGCAGGGGACACGGGTTCGAGCCCTGGTCTGGGAAGATCCCACATGCCGCGGAGCAACTAAGCCTGTGAGCCACAACTACTGAGCCTGCGTGTCTGGAGCCTGAGCTCTGCAACAAGAGAGGCCACGATAGTGAGAGGCCCACGCACCGCGATGAAGCGTGGACCCCGCTCTCCGCAACTGGAGAAAGCCCTTGCACAGCAACGAAGACCCAACACAGCCAAAAATAAATAAATTAATTAAAAAAAAAAAGTGATTGTCACAATGTAAATGCAAATCAGAATGGAGTTAGGAAGAAAGAATAGGTTAACTTCAAAGAAGACAGAGACACAAACAATCCAATCAAAAAATGGGCAGGAGACCTAAATAGACTTCCTCCAAAGAAGACATACAGATGGCCAATAGCAACATGAAAAGATGCTCAGTGTTGCTAATTATTAGAGAAATGTAAATAAAACTACAGTGAGATATCACCTCACACTAGTCAGAATGGCCATCATCAAAAAGTCTACAAACAATAAATGCTGGAGAGGGTGTGGAGAAAAGGGAACCCTCCTATACTGTTGGTGGGAATGTAAATTGGTATAGCCACTATGGAGAACAGTATGGAGGTTCCTTAAAAAACTAAAAATAGAGCTATCATACGATCCAGCAATCCCACTCCTGGGCATATATCAGGAGAAAACCATAAATGAAAAAGATATATGCACCCCAAAGTTCACAGCAGAGCTGTTTACAATAGCCAAGATGTGGAATCAACCTAAATGTCCATCGACGGATGAATGTATAAAGAAGATGTGGTACATATATACAATACACACTGGGCATATACCCTGAGAAACCCATAATTCAAAAAGAGTCATGTACCAAAATGTTCATTGCAGCTCTATTTACAATAGCCAGGAGATGGAAGCAACCTAAGTGTCCATCAACAGATGAATGGATAAAGAAGATGTGGCACATATATACAATGGAATATTACTCAGCCATAAAAAGAAACGAAATGGAGTTATTTGTAGTGAGGTGGATGGACCTAGAGTCTGTCATACAGAGTGAAGTAAGTCAGAAGGAGAAAAACAAATACCATATGCTAACACATATATATGGAATCTAAGAAAAAAAAAAAG
>NC_041222.1:71232931-71252822 GCF_002837175.3 Physeter macrocephalus
GTAGGATAGGGAGGGTGGGAGGGAGGGAGATGCAAGAGGGAAGAGATATGGGAACATATGTATATGTATAAGTGATTCACTTTGTTGTAAAGCAGAAACTAACACACCATTGTAAAGCAATTATACTCCCATAAAGATGTTTAAAAAAAAAAGAAATAATGCCATTTCCAGCAACATGGATGGACCTGGAGATTATCATACTAAGTGAAGTAAGTCAGACAGAGAAAGACAAATATCATGATACCGCTTATATGGGGAATCTAAAAAATAATGATACAAATGAACGTATTTACAAAACAGAAATAGACTCACAGAAGCAGAAAACAAACTTATGGTTACCAAAGGGGAAAGGTGGGGGGGTAAATTGGGAGTTTGGGATTGACATATACACACTACTATAATTAAAATAGATAACAAACAAGGATCTACTGTACAGCATGGGAACTCTGCTCAATATTCTGTAATAACCTAAATGGGAAAAGAATTTGAAAAAGAATATATATATGTGTGTGTGTGTGTGTGTGTGTAACTGAGTCTCTTTGCTGTACACCTAAAACTAACACAATATTGTAAATCAACTATAGTCCAGTATAAAATAAAAATTTTTTTAAAAAGGGAAGAAATACCAAGACCCTTACTATGCCTGTCCTGGCTCCTGCCTGCTCATACCTGCACAGCAGTTAGCAGCATATTTATTGCCTGAGCAGGTAAGCCTAGCCCCTCCTGAAGCAATCCCTCCCCCCAGCTGCTCTAAAAAGTTTCCTTGGAAGGGCTCCATTTCAGTTGGTTTAGGGAGAATGAAAGGCATTCCCCTAACTTATGGAAAATGGAGAGACAAGAGAAATTCAGTGAGTTTTCTCCCCATCATATTGATTACTTGTGACCACACTCTTTTGCTTGTATAGACAAGGGTCTGTATTCAGCTGGTAGAAAGAGGGTACTGTTGCAGCAATGGCTTGAGTCATGTAGCCATTTCAAATGCTTCCTCCACAATCCTCAAAGCAGCTGATTCTCTACAGCTTCTTTTTTCTTGGTTCTATAATGTACACAGAAATATTTGGAGGACAAGAAGATTCCTCAATATATTACATTTTATATAAAAACACACATCCACACAAAAAAATCAAATGCTACTAATTTCATATTAAAGATGAGAAACATAAATATTCAAATTCCTATTATATGCAATTATAGATGCTTGGGAGAACACAGTATATCATTAATATTCAAGAAAATATGTTATCAATGAGAGTATTTAGAAGTCATTTTATAGTTTAGTATATTTATAACTCAATTACCAAAAAAAGCAATCAAGTAACACAATCAGGTTTTTGTTAAGTTCTGCAAGCAATTTTCTTCCTTTCTTTCTCCATTCTCTGCTTATATTACCTATGTGCATACTCATGTTCTCAATTAAATTTAAAACACTGTTTTGTATTTTGTGTTGTATTTTCTTCTTAATCAGTAAAGTGGACTGCAAGTACTGGACACTATATGTTTTTAAAGGTAAAATAAAAACCAGTTTTCATTCTTCTATAGATAATATTTTTAAACACTTAATAGAAAACTATTTACCTATTATAAATTATATTTTAATATTTGACACTAAAATGGATGATCATGTTAAACAAATACATTTCAGCAGGAAAAAATTGTTAAAAAATAAATACAAGGACTATGTTTACATTCCTAAATTAGTCAACAGAAACTAGAACTAATTTGCAATATGATATGCAGCAAAATACATAAATGCATACCTGTAATTTTTTTCAAATAATGTTTAACATTGAATCCTAACATTAAAACAAATTGCCAATAGATAAGTTCCCATTGTTATTCTTGATTTTGTGAATTTCTTTACTTTGAGAAAGGCTCTCTCAGCAGTTGGTAATGTACTCCTTTTGAGGAATGCTCTAGATAGGTTACCTTGGGAAGTACTTAGTTTTATCAAATAATATGTCAGTGCCAGATATCTCTCATAAGAAACTTGATTTCTCTGGGAAATATGTTCATTTGTGTGGCTTTTAGATAAATGTTTGGAGAATGGTCAGGAAGCATTTCAGTTCTTTTCTACTGCTTTTGTTAAAAGTAATATGAGCACCATCACAATTTCACTGGGATGAATCAGACAGTTGCAAAGGTCTCTGAAAATATACCTACACTTCTTAGGTAAAACACTGGAAACTTATGAGATATTCAGAATTATCTAAAATAATAAACCAATTTCTAAAACGAATTAATGCTAAAAGGGGAGTAACTAGAACTAATATGTAGGTTTTGGATAAAAATAAAGTGCTTAAAGAATGCAGAAAACATACCTGGAAAACAACTACTCTCAACTAGCTCCTCCCCAACAGACTCAGAAACAAGTAACTAAACCACATCTGTCTGCGAGCAGAGTGAGACAACAGATTTTATGCATAACTAACAGAACAACAGAAATCCATCTTAAATGAAACTATAGAAGAAAAGCATTCAATGAAATATGATCAGCATCAGAATAAAAAGGTTAATACAGCTAATCATAAAAGTAATAATAAATTATTAATAATGCATATTGATAATATCATTGAAATAAATATTTGACTTACAGTTTTACCAAAGGTCATAATTGAAAAAGGAGGGGAAAAATTGCAATAATATGAAAGATTATGATTTATAAAAAATTAATCTATAAATAATAGAAATATTTAATTAATAGGCAATCAAACAAAAAATTGAGAAGAATGGATAATAAAGAGAAAACCCACTTTTTGCATAAATGTCGATGTCAAAATTATAAAAATAAGTATGCTCAAGATTTAAATACACTAGAAATAATACATAATTTATCATGTTAGAAGACTAGAATATTTTTTCTTTCTTTTAATTTTTTGAAATACCTAAGGAAAAAAGAGATTATGATTAAAAGAGAATTTCTCAGGCAGTTAAACTGGCCATTTCCCTTTGTTTCTTTTTTGAAAATTCAACTGATAAAATACTAATTTGAGAAACATATAATAAGGTGTAAAGAGACAAAATGCCTTGGAAAATTAAGGAGATGATTTTATTCAGGCTATTGCAATAAGAAAAATGCTCATTAGTTAAAAAAAAAATCACAAAGAATGGAAGGAAACCTGGGGTTTCATAGAAGCAGGTAAACAAGGGAGTAATATGTGATGGTTAATATACGTGTCAAATTGGCTAGGCTACAGTACCCAACTGTTTGGTCCAATGCCAGTATAGATGTCATTAAGATACTTTTTAGATAAGAATAACATATAAATTAATAGAATTTGAATAAAACATATACCCTTCACAATGTGAGTGGTCCTAACAAAACCTACACATGGATGTTTATAGCAGCTTTATTCAGAATTGCCCAAACTTGGAAGCAACCAAGATGTCCTTCTGTAGGTTAATGGATAAATACTCTGTGGTACATCCAGAGAAAGAAATATTATTCAGCTCTAAAAATGCACAACTATCAACCCATGAAAATATATAGGGAGATCTTAAATGCATATTACTAAGTGAAAGAAGTCAACCTGAAAAGTTTACCTATGGTATGATTTCCAGGTATGAAAGGTATGCATTCTGAAAAAGGCAAAACTATGGGGACAGGGAAAAGATCAGTAGTTGCCAGTGGTTAGAGGCAAAAGAGGAGGATGAATAGACAGAGTATATCGGATTTGGGGGGCAGTGAAAAAAAACTCCTATGAAAAGAGCACCTGTATGATAACATAATAATGGACACATGTCATTATACATTTTCCCAAACTTATACAATGTACATCAAGAGTGAACCATAATGTGAACTATGCACTTTGGGTGATTATGATTTGACAATGTAGGTTCATCAATTGTAACAAATGTACCACTCTGGTGGAGGACATTAACAATGGGGAGGAAAGTGGAAATTCAGGGGTATACAGGAAATCTCTGTATTTTTAGCTCAATTTTGCTGTAAATCTAAAACTGCTTCAAAATATCAAGTCAATTAAAAACCCTGCATATACACACTACTGTTTATAAAATAACCAACAAGGACCTACTGTATTGTAATAACCTATAATGGAAAACTATATGAAAAAAATATATATACGTATAACTGAATCACTATGCTGTACACCTGAAACTAACACAACATTGTAAATCAACTATACTTCAATAAAATAAAAAAAACCACACAAAACCCAAGACAGATACACATGTTATCAGACAGAGTTCCATTATCAATCTATATCAGTCAGAAAAAGCAATATAATATTTATTTAAATTATACCATTCATGAGATAAGATTAATAGTTTATGAAGTAGGATAAATTAAGATAACTAAAAATACTCTTTTTAAAAACATTGCTCTCAATGTATGTCATCTTTGTAGCCTTTGTAATGACTTCAAAAATAATAATAAAAATTCCCATTATGTAATACTAATTACATATACTAATTACTAATACTAATTCTTTGCCAGGCGCAGAGGTATATTTCACACATGTCCTTTAATCATTATAGCAAGTGAGAGAATACCATTTTCCTCATTTGAGAGTAACTTGAGCAAGGCTCTGAGTTAGCCAGAGGCAGACAGAGGAGCATCTGGTCTAAGCAACTCCAAATCTCAAGCTATTAATCACCACTGTCTTGTTCTGCAGTGTCAAAATATTTTATTTCTGAATTCAGTGCAATAAAATAACAATTAATGCACAAAGGAAATTTAAAAATGGTCTGCTATATAAGAGCTAGCTCACCGGTAACTAGAGAATACAGTACAATACAAAACCTTAGGGCTTCCCTGGTGGCGCAGTGGTTGAGAGTCCCCCTGCTGATGCAGGGAACACATGTTCGTGCCCCGGTCCGGGAAGATCCCACATGCCGCGGAGCGGCTGGGCCCGTGAGCCATGGCCCCTGAGCCTGCGCGTCCGGAGCCTGTGCTCCACAACGGGAGAGGCCACAGCAGTGAGAGGCCCGCATACCACGAAAAAAAAAACAACAAAAAAAACCTTAATCCAAATGACTAAAGAATTATTGAAAAGAAAATATGCTTGCATGTATGTTCTCTTTAATAAGAAAGGAAGAGAGACAGTGTTGTACTAAAAATACATTTTAAAGGCATAGAAAAAATGAAAGATAAAAAGGTTTTAAAATGGAAATTATGAAAATAAACACTGGAAAATGAAAAAAAGATCATTTAAAATGGCTAAATTATTTGGAAATTCTCCCACGTTTCATAAAGAAAAACACAAAATAATAATTTAAAAAGAGAACTGATAAGGTACACACAATACTGGCAATGTATGGAAGAATATTATATGCCATTATTTGGAAATATATTTGTCCTTTAAGAAGAAATAAAGGTGATTAAATAGATAATCTAGAGTTTTTAAATAGGAGAGGGGTCCATTTCAACACTCAAGAACATGAAATAAAATTTTTAAAACTACCTAAGACCGCTTTGTAATTTCACGAAATTTCTATAAGATTAGTATTTAAATAACCTGTAGAGAGTTACACTTTTAGACAATTTCCACATATATACCCTGGAAAATTTGATCAGAATGGATAAATATCAATTTAAATCCAACTATTAAATAGTTCTCAAATAGATGCTGTACATAACATAAAACACACTAACATGTGTTTGAAATTGACTAATTCTATTTTCTATAACAACTTTTTAGAACGGAAATCATAACATTTCGAAATTCAAAACTGTATCTTTGTTGTGAAGATTTCTTAGATGTGTAAGCTAAAGGAAAAGTCTATCTTTCTGATCTCCACCACAATATAAACCATCAGTAAAACTTTCATGGGAATGGTTAAGTGATAGCAGTATAGGGGTTGCTATGGAGTGAATGGATAAAATCCTTTACAGGTGTTGGTGACTAGTAGAAGCATCAATTCTGTGTTAGATGTCAGGTTTCATAACAAAAGAACCCTTAGTGACACAAGTTGTAAAAAGGGAAAAATAAGTAAGCAAGTGCAGGTTAATTTAATCTAAACTTTAAACAAAATGGAGGACCTTCAGAGATCTGCAGTATAAAGCTGATTATGTCAAATAATAAAGCATGAAGTTGAAGAGATGGATGCTTTGTCCTTATGCTTTGATAATTGTCATAGAACAGCAAGTTGTTATGCTGGGAAGGTGATAATTGCATCTAATAATTATTAGAAACTAGCTTTTGCACTAATATTTATGAAAGAAAGGATCAAGTCCTGAAGAATCAGGAGTTCTTCAGTTCAAAACAAATGTCACACACATACTTGGATGAACTCCAAAGATCTTTCTAATAAATATTCTGTAAATCATAGAATCAGAGAATTCTGGAACAGGAAGAGAGCATGCAGCAATCAAGCCTAAGCTGGTTGTTTTTTATGTAATGATAATGAGGATATAAGATGTGGCTTAAGTTTGCTTTTGTCACAGATCCATCAATTACTAGCAATTTAAATATACCTGTATTCGAAAATGGTAATGAGAGATGACAGTGAAAATGATGATTTTTGCTGTATTCGTAAGAACTATGAAACTAAAGCCCTATACAATCCCCATCCCCAAATCTTATCCCATTGAAAATGTATTCAAACAACTTTAATCATTGTGGGTGATTTTAATTAAATCATTATTCATTAAGTATCAAAATTTACAACTCCTCTTTTCAATTAAATAAAACTGTGCTGAGATGCTGCGAGTTTAAACATTGGTAAGATACAATGGAGAAGCACTGGACCCTGAGTTGAAAGATACTGAGTTAGATACTGAGTTAGTCTTGGGATGTATAACTATAGGCAAATAGCTTCTGTGCTACTTTGAGAGACTGCACAACTCCTATTTCAATATTCCCTAGCACTTTCATTCGTTTCAATACAAAGAAGAGTAAAATTTTGTAATAGTGAATATTCATACATAATCTTATTTGTGACTGGTGTCCAGATCTCAGAATTTCTGGCCAGCTAGTTTTGCAGCTAGAATAACCTTGGTTATTTCATTAGCCTCAAATCTGCATGACTTCTCATTTCATATAATAGTATTTTATTTTTACATCCCATTGTTGTGGTTATCTACTGTTGCATAACAAACCACCACCAAAGTTGTGGATTGCAACAACTATTTTATTATCTCTCATGGTTTTGTGTATTGATTGGGCTTAGCTAAGCAAGCCTGCTATTTTGCTGGGGGTCTCTTAGCTGGTTTCAATCACATGGCTTCTAGGGCTTGAGTCACCTGGAAGCTGGTACAGGAGGCTTCAATGTTTGTGCCTCAATCTCTTGTTCTCTCTTCATGTAGATGAAGGGCCTCTCTCTCTCTCTGAGTGACCTTATATATGGTGTCTGCCTATGATCATCCCAGTAATATAGCCAGATTTCTCATATGGCCAATAAGGTATCTCCAAACTGAGAATCCGTGAGCAGAAGTTGACAACTCTCCTAATGGCTAGTTTGGAACGGATGCAACACCTCTTCTGACACATTCTACAGTCACAGTGAGGCAGGAAAGACAGGGCTGGGTCCAAGGACAGCATCCTCATGTATAGGCATTAGGACCAAGGCAAAGCTACCTCCTTGATTTGCACTTAATGAGGCCATGACGCATGGAGGAATGGCATGTAAAACAGAAACTGTGTAGCATCTGAGCAAGAAACTCTGACCATGAAAACCATGGAGTGTGCACAATAAAAATGCACAGGCTGCTGATGACCCTGTACAACCTTCCACGTGTGGGGCTAGACTAGTAAGGGAAAATTTAAGGGAAAACAGCTCTTAGAGCACATGTACATTGTCTTCAGGAGACAAATCCACAGGACCCAGAGCTGATGCAACCTGGTGCAGTCCAGACCGCACCTCAACCCTCCCCTCAATGAAGGGAGGGGATGCAGAGACAAGAGAGAAGCAGCCAAGAAATGATAGTGCAGGCTTGGGGCAGGGTCCTGGTTCCGCCTTAAGGGATACACATAACTATATAAGATAAAAAGGGGGATCAACATCCCTGTGTAGACCCCCTCACTCACGACAAAACCACCACTCTTCGTGGAATGTGTAACTTTCACTTCTGCCCTGAATAAACTGCTTGTTTGTTCTTTTTGGTCCTCAGCCTGAGAGAGAGAGAGAGAGAGAGAGAGAGAGAGAGAGAGAGAGAGAGAGAGAGAGAGAGAGAGAGAGGGAGAGAGAGAGAGAGAGAGAGGGAGAGAGAGAGAGTGTTTATTTTTCCTTTATGTTTTGTGTTCCTCACCCAGCTTTTCCAGTATCAACAGGGTCAGCCTGAAACCGAGCAGGACCCTGTGGGGCTCCTGGGCACAGATGTCTTTCTGTGTTCCCTGTTCTTTGTTTGTAGGGGACAGACTCCAGCCTCCATGACCTTCCTGAGTTCCAAAGGGCAGATTCGAACAGTTGCTAATCAGGGAAGGGAGGGGATGCAGAGACAAGAGAGAAGCAGCCAAGAAATGATAGTGCAGGCTTGGGGCAGGGTCCTGGTTCCGCCTTAAGGGATACACATAACTATATTTTTGAGCTCTTCTACAGAACTGAAACCCCCAACAAGCAGAAGATGTTAGCATTCTTCATTCCAGAGAAGACCACCTGAGGCCAGATTAAAGGAACCAGAGTAGCTCATCAAGAGATTACCTGAGACCAGATTAAAGGAGTGCTGGCCCTGCACACACCCTAATCCTATCATCAACCCCACCCTTGAACCAATGCTATTAAACTCCTCACCAAATCCTCCCAGGTTGGGACACACAGTTTTTTAGGGGCACAAGCCTGATGTTTTCCCCCTTTGCCTGGCAAAGCAGTAAAACCTATTTCTTTTTTACTTCACCCAAAACTCCGTCTCACATTCGATTCAGCATCAGTGCACAGAGGCCAAGTTTTCGGCAGCAAGCTTAGATTCAATACAGGACGGACTATACAAGGGCATGACTAAAGGAAGACGTTGACTCATGGTAAGGTCATATTTGGAGGCTAACTACCCCATCTACCTTAGATTTAAAATGAGAACTTACTGAGTTCTTTATCCAAATAATAAGAGTGTGGTGGGGATATTGAGGCACTTGCCTAATGCATGACAGAGGTGAAAATGACCATGAAAGGAAAAGCTTAATGGCTGGTTTCTGACCTTTCCTCTAGTCTTCAAAACACCTGAGGAGTTACTTTTTAAAAATTCTTCTTGAGCTTATATGTGGAATCTAAAAAAAAAAAAGGTACAAATGAACTTATCTACAAAACGTAAATAGAGTCACAGATGTAGAAAACAAACTTATGGTTACCGGGGGTAGGGGGAAGTGGGGGAGGATAAATTAGGAGATTGGTATTGACATATACATACTACTGACTATAAAATAGATAACTAATAAGGACCTACTGTATAGCACAGGGGACTTAGGAGATTGGTATTGACATATACATACTACTGACTATAAAATAGATAACTAATAAGGACCTACTGTATAGCACAGGGGACTCTACTCAATTCTCTGCAATGACCTATATGGGAAAATAATCTAAATAAGAGTGGATATATGTATAACTGATTCACTGTGCTGTACACCTGAAACTAACACAACATTGTAAATCAACTATACTCCAATAAAACTTAAAAAAAAATAAAAATAAAACTCTTCTTGACGCACTCACTCAGGCATTTATAGGACCATAGCAGATTCAAGATTCATGAGAATTCAGTATAGATAACTATGTACTAGAACAAGCTCCTATACCTCAATGTCAAAGCTGTTTATTTAGTAACAACTATCAGGTATTGACAAGATTCCATTGCACCCAAGAATGGAAGCTAGCCATGTACCACTGAAGAGGCTTCATATACGGAAAGTTATAAAAGCTGACAGTACTCTGGAGCTGATGACTTGCCCAAACTGATGTAGTCTTTGCTCACCCAATTTCATTTCTCATTACCATATGTGTCCCAAGTAAGGCATGGCTGCACATTGGGAAACTGCCTACAACTTATGAGATTTTTAACTATGCTATTACTTTTTTGCCATGTTGCTATGTTTTGTCAATTCTGTATTCATTCTCACAGCAAGTAACATGGGTTCTGGATGAAGCCTATTATGTTTTGTAGCTTTATTGTCAGTGTGACCAAGACACCACTGGCAGTTGAAGGGAATGTGTGAGTACAAATTTCCAACTATTTTCACACTTCTCCTTACTTTATTCTCTTACTCTCGGACACAAGCTGAGGAACTAACTCATTAGGTGGAACAATTTCCTTTGGGATGGATATAATTTATAGATTCAGTGTCACTAAATTCTCTTGGACAATAGTATGGCTGCATTACTTTGAGAGTGTGTCTATGTCAGAGGTGGAGTGAACTCACTTTATTACTCACTGCTCTTGTCACTTAGACTCATGTCTTCACCCCATCAGAAGCAGGAAAGCTAATCTGGAGCTTATTTAGTTTCTATTCTAGAACTAATCAGTGCTATAAGGCATCTTATTACCAGCAACTCAAATACTTTAGTAAACTTAGAAAGGAAAGACAAGGCTAGGCACTGACAAACCTGCTTCCTTTCCTTTTTGGTCAACAGTCAGATCATTTCTTCCAGCTTCTTTGCTCCTATGTTGATCTAAGTGAAAAACTGTTGTCATGGAATAAGAATGGAAATGATGTGTCATTTCAGGGTAAAATGATCAAAAACGAACATATTTTTCCATTGTCTCATTCCTTATTCTCTGACTGTATAATTCTAGGTTAATCTTGAAATTGCAGGTTGAAGTTTGAGAGAACTTAGGGCCCTGAATCAATGTTTGCAGAAGACTCCCTTCATACCTTCAACACATACACTGTCCTATGTTGGATAGTCAGTAAAAGGACTAAAAAATGCTGTTTTATTGTGTTTTGCCACTGAGATTTGAGGGTTTATCTGTTGCAGCAGCTAACATTACAGGCCTTAAATAACATAGAAATTGGTATGCAGAGTTCTGGTGTGACAAAAAATTTAAGTATTTGGCTTTACCCTATTGGGCAGCAAGAAAATGAGATTAGAGGCTATAAAGTTGAGCATATGTGTCTTTCAGTTGCAGATATTTGGAAAAATTGTTGCCTGTGATAACTTAGGAAGCAAGCCTCAAGATTGTAGATGTGGTATCTTCTGAAAGTGGTCAGAATGAAGTTTTAATGTGCATGGGCGACTGCTAGCCATCTGACAGGGTCGTAAAATAAACAGCTCAGGACAAGAAGGATTGGTTTCTAAGCCAATATGAAAATACTTTCCTAGAGTCTATGAATTTGAAGGCTTGATGGTTAGAAAACTCTGAAAAGTAGGAAATAAAAGATTGAAAACATTGTTTATGGAGATAAATTTTCAGAAGTGGGAACAGTAGGTGGTGCATTATTGCCATTACACTCTCCATGGGGGGCAGCATGATATTAATATTGAGCAGAACTAAATGTCAGATTCTGTGAGATGAATAATCCTTTAACTTTGGGGTGTGAGGTTAACATGAATGATTTGGGAAACATCAGTCCCTTCCCTAATGTGATCACAAACTGGGTTCCAAGACTATTTTCAGCTTCTGCTGTAAAATGGTACCAGTCTTATCCTCCACCCTTGTTTCTCCTCTTCAGCATTAATATTCAGTGGAACATCAGGCCCTCTCCTGCTGTGACTGGGACTGGAGTCCAAGCTTTCTAAGTGTCCCCCTATGACTTGTCAACTAATGGTGCTCATCCCTGATTTGCCAGTTCAGCATTCACCAAGGATTACTGCTTCAAGCCCTCATCTCTAGCCCATTTCCATGGAGCAAGGTTAAGTTCTCAAATGATCTTGCTCTTCAGAAAGTTTACTTCCTCTTTGGAGGCTCGTGTGCAGGGCATCAAGTTTGGACATGTTAATCCTTACCTTTCATTAGGGCTTAAAACAACCTGCAGTGAACAGGAAGTGAGCTGTGAATACTGTATAACCTGCAACAAAAAAAGTCTCTCAAATGCCCCTGAAAATTTGCCCATGGAATATAAAAAATAAATCCCTTGAGGGCAGAGCCAGGGACAATGGGGTAAGAGGTGAGAGATGAGATAAATAGAACCAGAGTCTAAAACGGGAACATACTCCACCACCAAGTCTGAGAAGCCACATAATGCCTGTCCCACAATATTCTAACATGGCTAGAAATCTAATATTCTATAAATCAGTAATGACTAGCCTTGCTGACTTTCTCTAGGTGGAAGATTTCAGAGAGGTTATCCTGTTCCTGGTTCAACACTGTACACTGGGTTCGGAAAGTGCAGAACTCTCCCTTTTATTTCCAAGTTTTCCAGACAAGAACCACTATATCTGTACCTGATGGAAAGGACTATATATCACCTGAAGTTCCTGGACCTTGACCTTGATGCAGTAATTACATATTACTTTGGCTTCTCTACTTTAAGGTGAGTAATAGAATTTTATCTATTGGAAGCAGGGCCAGCTAACTTATCCATTAGGCAAAGTAGGCACAAAGCCTATGGGCCACAATACTTTCAGATGCCCATGAAAATGTTTTGTTTTCTTTTAAAATCCTAAGAGAAAATACATTTTTAGGTCAAAGAAAATACATAATACATAAAATTAATATATTTACCTCCATACCAATGCAGTGGGTAAAACATAACTTCAATGATTTTGAAAAGGAAGTGTCTCACGAAGGCAAAATTTTCTAAAACCCTCGAAAGTCATATTGCTGCCCTGGTGGAAATAAGACTGCAATGCATATTTGGTGACAAAATGGCAAACTATGGTAGAGACAATGGTATGTGCTCATACTGTTATTTTTTGATTCGTGGGCAAAGAGTTAAATGATATTGGCCAGTCTTCTTGCATCCGGACGCTGCTATGCTACTACCCTCTCAGTGGAGAGTGAGAGGAAGTTAAATTGTCCATTTCAGGCACAGACAGTTAAGATCACCCATGTCTTCTCCATCCTCTCTCTCCTTCCCCACTTGGCAGCTCAGTGGTGCACGTGACTCTGGAACCTTATGTAAAAGGAGACTGGGTCCATGAAAGAATGCATCAAAGAACCCTGATGGGCCACACTACGCTTTATGTGAGCAAGAAATAATGTTCTGTTAAGTCACTGAGAATTGGAGGTAACGTGTTACCTTAGTTATGTGATGTAGCCTAAATAATACCGGCGCAATTTGAATACATCAGAATAGTCTTTGAGCTCATCTTTTCAATTAACAGACAGCATCTTTGTTCATGGTACATTTTATGATAAACATATACTTACTTTCTGAATCCTCAGTATACTATAATAAATAAATATCTCTAAATTTTCAAAAGTGGAAAAGTCATAAATTTTTTCTGCCACACACAGGATGATACCTAAATTATCTTTTTTCAATCCAACCCCTAGAATAGATAACCTCAAACATACACACACAGCCTAAAGAAATTCCCTACATTGTATATTTTACAAAGGGAGAAAACTCATTTTTATCGTCACAAGATAACACTTGATATAACGTTTTAGTCCAACATTCCTCACCTTATTAGATAATTTTAAACATACACACACAGACCTTAAATCCCCTACCTTGGGAGCTTTAGCATCTCACTTTTTTCTTTTATTCAATGAAAATAAAATTATTCATAATGACTGTCCCAATTGTAATAGGTTTTGACTTAGATACTATAGGTTAAATTATTTTGCAAATTGTAAAGTGCTGAATTAACGTAATTGAGGACTATTATGTTGAAGAACAAAGATAGGTAAAACTTGCTGCCTAGTAAAAAGGCAGACGAATCTCCAACAATAATCAATTTAAACTATATTGAAGGCTTCTTAAGGGATAAGGAAAGGATGAAGTGGGGAGGAATCAAAACCTTTTGTTAAAAATTTTGCTTTGTTTGGAGATTGGTATTTTGAAACTTAGGAACTAAAACAAAAGTCCTTTCACTACAGTGAAAGGCAAGATCTGTTATTTAAAAAAGCATTATGGCCAGAAAAAAATGATACTTCATATTTTACTAGATAGATAGTAATGAGAAAATATGTTTCTTCTTAAAATCTGAGGCACTAAACACAATCAAATATTAAGGCAGGGGAACAACAAAATAACATTTTTATTTCCCTCTTATTCTCCATTGACAGGTGAACTAATTGAAATTCAGAGATAACTATTAATTTTTTCCTAAAATTGTCTTTATAGTTTTAAGGATACCAATGTGTCAACCCTGCAAAACTACATCAGTGGGTAACCAATGAACTTCAAACAACAATGTCACACCCAGGATGAGCCAATGTGAGTGTGAGGGTGTATTTTGCAGAGGCCATCTTCTAAAAAATGATTTCTCAAAGTATAATTCCATAAAACAAACATTCAGAATTTATATAAACCTGTGAAATTTACATGTGTTCCTATTTGAAAATTTTCAAATTTTATATCCTTTAACTTATTGTTTCAGTTGTTGACTAATACTGGGAAAGATAGATTTTCTGCAAGCTTGTTCAAATGTGTCTGTGTCATCAAAGACTTTTTTCTTTGACTCCATAATAATTTTAATAGGAAACACATTATTATTTTAAAAATCTACTTTGGAATCATTTTCTATACTTTCAAATATTGTGTGTGTGTGTACATCCACCAAAGTATATTTAAATTTCTGATTACTGGATATATATGAAGCAGTAAACGTAAAAGCACGTGGAATTTTCTTCATTAAATAGTACAGAATTGATGCCATTTTTCTAAAGCTTATTTAAATAATTTGATTTTATATACTTATCTCCAAGTTCTAAGCTCAAACCAAACAGGATTGTCAATTTTAGTGCACTGGCATGCAATTGCTTTGCTTATTATTCATTTATACAAATGAGCCATATCTACATACAGTGTCTACTCAAAGGAAGCACAAAGAAAGTACAGGAAAAAATGGTTATAAGCAACTATAAATGAAAACGAAAACTTATTTTAAGAATACTAGAATATTTTGTAAAACACAGATAACTGAACAGCTGTATTTTAGGAATGATTAGAACTGATTTATCCCTGGAGATTTTAGCAGCAGGTATTCTGAATATTTCTTTTCTTTTACTTATAAATTTATTTATTTATTTATTTATATTTGGCTGTGTTGGGTCTTCGTTGCGGTGTGCGGGCTTCTCATTGCGGTGGCTTCTCTTGTGGAGCACGGGCTCTAGGTGCGCTGCCTTCAGTAGTTGTGGCTTGCGGGCTCTAAGGCGCAGGGTTAGTAGTTGTGGTGCACGGGCTTAGTTGCTCCGTGGTATGTGGGATCTTCCCAGACCAGGCCTCGAACCCGTGTCCCCCGCATTGGCAGGTGGATTCTTAACTACAGCACCACCAGGGAAGTCCCTCCTGAATATTTCAAATTGTCTCTTAGTCTAAATTTCTATGTTCCTACAAGTATTATTGGTCTAGCATGGATTCATGTGCTTACTCCAAGACCAAATAATAAAACCATTGATGCTGGAAACCACTTCAACCGTATGAGAGGGAAATCCAAAACTAGCAAAAATAAGCCTAAATTTCAGCATCTATTACAGATCCCCAAGACAAAGCGGTAGGGGGAAAGCAGAAACAACTATACTTAATTCTCTAGGTCTAGGGATTGCAAATATGGAAGAGATAATTTTGCTTGGCTCGTCCAACTTTTCTAAGTATGCAGAGAAAAGAGCATATTCAGTACTGAGCCAATCATTGGTCTACTCTGCATGAAGTAATTTTAATCTGATTTGGAACTGGTACTGTACATTAAGCATTCTATGTATGATGGCAAACATTTTTCAATGTTGAGACATTAATAAAATTATGTAGAGCAACATTTGGATAAGTTGGGTAATTATGTTCCTTGAATGACCTGGTTAATATGCTAGTATGTCCTTTCATATATTTTATATTCCAATACATGGTAAAGAAAAAAAATGACTGGGACAAAAATATAACCTGGTTGAATGATTTTAAAGATCACTTTCCAAAGTGTTGGCCTCATTTATAATGTATGTACATGTTTTCTATTCAAACTGATACTGTAGATTTCATGCCACTGATAAATTTGTTGAAATAGACTATGATTAGAGCTGTGAGTCATAGAATTCCGGTGTATTACAATGATTGCAAGCCTGCAAGTTCATTTAAAAATATTTACTGATTCTTAATCCATGGCTCTTGTAGGTTGTTGCTATTTGAGTCTGTTGTCTCAAACTTGGCATATTTTTTTTCTTTTTAAAATGTAATTTAAAAAAATCTTATGTAAAATATTTTAATTACTGAATAGTCATAGTTATTATTCTTTTTAAATAAATACAAGCTAAATAAACCTTTTATATTTTAAAAGCTCCTTCCATATTAAGACACTCTTAAATGCTGTTATTTTTCAGTCTCCTAAACATTTCAGCACACTTACTAAAGAGTATACCATACTTCTACCAACTGACAGAATCTACCTGTATCTACTTATAGCTCTATCTAGCTAAAATACACAAAACATAAAACTTACCATTTTAATCATTTTAAAGTACACAATTAGTGGCATTTAGTACATTTGCAATTTTGTGCAACCATCACCACTATCTAGTTCTAGAACATTTGCATTACCCCCCAAAGAAACCCATCCCTATTAAATAGGCACTCCTACTTCTTCCTCCCCTCAGCCCTTGGAAACCAATAATCAGCTTCCCATCTCTATGGATTTGCATATTCTGGGAATTTCATATAAATGGAAATATATGTGACATTTTGTGTTTGGCTTCTATCACTTGGCACAGTGTTTTTGTTAAAAAAGCAAACAAAAAAATGAGACATAACTTGATGTTCACTGTTGTAATTTAAACATACTTTTTGAAAAAGTAAATTCTTGAGCTGAGAAAAACTGCAGTACATATAATAAAGTCAGCTGATAAAAGAATATGCTTACTCTAAACATCATTGTGTGTGTGTAAGTAGAGAGAAAGCCTTTTTGATTTTGTTTCTGGTAAACTATAGCAGATGTCCTTGTTGTCAATGCCATCTTGGAATTAATTTACTATTTCCTCTTTTTTTTCCAGTCTCATTTTTCGTACCAACTAGGCAGTAAGAAAATGAGACTTCACTCTCAAATGGCTTAACTATAAGACATTTTGTAATATTCTAGTCTTTGGTAGAACCCTACTTATGAGCCATTTACATTTTAAGATACACAAATAAACTATTTTGAGGTAAAAGTATAACTTAACAACTGAAAATGTAACATCCAGATAAATACAGGAGAAAATGCCTCAGAAGATAAGAAATACAGCTCTGCATTTATAAAAATGTGGATAGCATTTTTTGTAACACCACCTCATTGGTGAAGAAGCAGTATCCAACCTATGCTGTCAAAGAAGTCTGGAAAGTTTTGCATTATCTCTTCTCTGTTATTTATTTGTTTATTTCTTATCTGAGAACGTACTATTTTTGCACTTACTGATAAGATTGTGATAACAAAAATAATAGTTTTAAAGTAATAATTATCTCTTTCTTTCTACTTTGGGAGGTTACACTTTACAATTAAAATGTTTCAAAGGCATCAATATTAGAACAGAATCTAAAACGAGATCTGTGTTCCCTGTATTCTCATCCCTAAGTCTCAGCCCTGGGGATGTAAGTCTCATCCCTAAATACTGAACATAAAGTGCCATTTTTAAGTATATTTTTTATTTCTAAATAATAAAAGTCACACAAAAGGATAAATATAATCACATATGATGGATAACTGGAAAGTAGCACAAAAAGCATATTTCTAATTTGAAGATAAAATTATTTTGTGAGCCAAATTAATCAAATCAATGTATAAAAGTCTAAGAAAGCTACTTTAATTAGTTAAAAGTCAGGGAAATAAGAGGTGATAGTTCACAAATTAGAAAAAGCATATTAAAAATTATTTGAGACAGAATAAACGCATACTTAAAAATTGGTTTAGGTAGGGCTTCCCTGGTGGCGCAGTGGTTGAGAGTCCGCCTGCCGATGCAGTGGACACAGGTTCGTGCCCCGGTCCGGGAAGATCCCACATGCCGTGGAGCAGCTGGGCCCATGAGCCATGGCCGCTGATCCTGCGCGTCCGGGGCCTGTGCTCCGCAACGGGAGAGGCCACAACAGTGAGAGGCCCGTGTAACGCAAAAAAAAAAAGAAAAAGAAAAAGAAAAAGGCTTAGAAAAGGGGAACTCTTGTTAGTTTTTATTTCCAGTCATCATTTTAAATGAGGCACTAATATATGTAAGTGTTGCAGTTTTTTTTCTTAAAGAAGTTTATTCTGTTTTGAGTCAGGAAAAATTCAGCAGGGCTTGTCATCACTTGAATGAAATGTTAGTCAAGATCATTTGATTCTGTTTGTTCTGACGTCTTGCTTATTGAAGTGAGAGACAAGTTTGCTTACATTTTTAATTTAAGATCATCAGTTTATAAAATTCAAATGATGATTTCTTGAATCTTGTGTGGAATCATTAAGCACTAACGTTGCTTAATGATTCTATTGGGATTATCACAGTTCCATGTTTCAAATGGAAATCATTTCTCTTCCTGCTGAATGTGAATAGTACGTGAATAGGAAACATGCAAGTCTGATGGCAACTTCCACTCATATAAAGGGACTCAACCTTAAGGATGAAGAAATCACTGAAGGCAAGAGAGTAGAGAATCTGAAAGACTACACATTCTCATTGGCACATATGACTTTCAGATTCTACTTTACTCTAGGCCATTTTTCCTGGTACTTCAACTACAAGAGCTATCAAATTCCCTTTTTATGTAATCCAGTGTGAACTGAAGTTTTGAGTGAGGTAATTACCTCTTAATGGGTACACTCACTGTGGCAGAAATTGTCTCCTTCCTCTTTCCTGGGTCAAAGTGTTAAATAAAAATGCATTTACGTGTTTTTCTTGCAGTTAAGTATGGACATATATCTAGGTCCTGGCCAATGTGATATCAGCAGAAATAAATTATTTGAGAAGACAGTAAGAACACATTAAAGATAGGGGTTCTTATCCTTTCTCCATTCTGCTGTTTGGAATGCAGATATAATAGCTACAGCCTTGAAGATACATGTTTTACTCTAGTGATGACATAGGGGAAAGTTGGAAGTAGTTGTGTTGTCACCCTCTATTCATAACTGACTAGATGTTGATCATTTTTTACATGAGAGAGAATTAAAATCCTACCTTTTATTGTTGAGTCTATGTATGGAAAGCCAAACTGTTCATAACTTACACTGACAAAAAAATCCTTCTGATTACTACTTGTTTCTTAGTTATTTTAAAAATAGGATAAAAATGTTCTATACATAATAATACTATTATTTACTCATCAGCATCCTGCACATTTGATTATTATGAATCTGTCCAACCATGGAGCTCTGGTAATATCCATGTTCTGTGACTAATCTCTATAATATTTCATCTATGTGACCTTGGGAAGATATTTAACTTTATTGGGATTGCTCATCTGTATGGGCAACATTGTATATAAAGAACTCCTGTGTGCACATAGATATCCCTCAATACATGTTAGTTGCAAGACTTGGGAGAGAAACTAAATAATGCTGACCCAAGTGAATTCTTGCCCTTTCTGAACAACCAACTGAAAGCCACAGTAGTTCTCACAATTCTTAATCATACTGGTTCCAAGAAGTGAAGAAATATTTGGCTCGTCAAGTATTCTACTCTGAGGTAAGGTATTTTAAAGAATTTAAGTATTTTTACTGAAAATTAAATATTTTTACTTTATCACTTTGCTATACACCTGAAACTAACACAACATTGTGAATCAACTATACTTCGATTAAAAAAATAATTTAAGTATTTTTTTTTTTTTTTTTTTTTTTTTGGTGGTATGCGGGCCTCCCTCTGTTGTGGCCTCTCCCGTTGCGGAGCACAGGCTCCGGACGCGCAGGCTCAGCGGCCATGGCTCACGGGCCCAGCCGCTCCGCGGCATGTGGGATCCTC
>NC_041222.1:71252832-71262807 GCF_002837175.3 Physeter macrocephalus
GTTCCCCTGCATCGGCAGGCGGACGCGCAACCACTGCGCCACCAGGGAAGCCCAAATTTAAGTATTTTAAATAAATAGCTGAAGCTCTTAAATATAGTTCCCAAAATATGCATTGCAGGATTGACAGCACCTCGTCCAGAGTGCAGAATATTATGAGGAAGTAAATTCTATTAATAATGGGGAAAAGGGAGGGTGAAAAAGTGTGGTAGACAGAATTCTAAGATGGTCCCTGTATTGGTTTTGTAGGGCTGCTATAACAAGCTACCATGACCTGGGTGGCTTAGGAGAAATTTGTTTTCTCACAGTTCTGGAGGTTATTAGCCCAAAATCAAGGTGTTGGCAGAGTAGGTTCCTTCTGAAGACAGCAAAAGAAAAATCTGTTCCAGGCCTCTCTCCTTGGCTTACAGATGACTGTCTTCATATACACAAGGCATTCCCCTCAGGTCTGTCTGTGTCCAAATTTCCCCTACTTGAAAGGACACCAATCATATTGGATTAGAGCCTACCCTAGTGAGGTACTGGGGTAAGGACTTCAAAACATAGGAATTTTGAGATGACAAAATTCAGCTGATAGCATACTTTAAGATCCCTTTCCCCAGTATATATGTCCTGCATTAAGTCATGCTTTTGTGTGTAATGGGAGTAGCATGGGATAACCATTCCCTTTGTTAGGTAATGTTACATGGCAAAAGTGAAGGGACTTTTCAGATCTCTTGAAGTCTGCTGACTTTAAGTTAATCAAAAGGGAAATAATCCTGTGGGAGTCTGACCTAATTAGGTTAAGTGTTTTACAAGAGGATCTAGAGGTCAGAGGCAGAAGATGCTCTTTTAAGAGCATCTTAGTTTACCTTGGAAAAGCAAATTGCCATGTTGTGGGAGAGGGCCAAAGGGCAAGGAATGGTGGGCAGCCTCTAGGAGCTGGAGATCTTAGTTTATAACTTCAAGAAACTGAATTCTTCCAACAACCAATAAGGTAAGAGAACCCCGAGACTTCTTTGAGATAACACCCTCACCTGACACCTTGATTTCAGCCTGGTTGGATCCTGTGCAGAGCACCCAATTAACCTGCACCTAAGCTCCTGACCCGTGGAAACTGTGAGATAATAAATTTGTGTTGCTTTAGGCTGCTAAAATTGTGGCAATTTGTTAAAAACAAAGCAATAAATGAACTAATACAAGAGAAATTAAATGTTTAACAAGTACATAGCATGTGAAAGGTCAGACCTCTTTGGAAAAAGATTTTATATCAAGCATGAATATACTTTCCCCAAGAAAAATCCTATTTTCTGCACACACTGATAGACCTACATATTCATGTTCAGAGCATAGGAGCCTAAGTGTGTACATAATGGATTTAGTATGTGAAAAGGGGCTGTTGGGTACTTGGGTAAAAACTTGATGTTTGCCTCATACAATATATTTTGTGATCATATCAGATAATATATATTTTATTTATTTTTTATTTATTTTTTTCATGGACATTTTATTTTAAACATAGCAGTGTGTACATGTCAATCCCAAACTCCAAATCTATCCCTCCCCTGCACCCTTCCCTCACTGGTAACCATAGGTTCTTTCTCTAAGTCTGTGAGTCTGTCTCCATTTTGTAAATAAGTTTGTTTGTATCATTTTTTTTTAGATTCCGCATATAAGCAGTATCATATGATATTTGTCTTTCTCTGTCTGACTTACTTCACTTAGTATGATAATATATTTTAGAATGGGGTCTTGGATGATACATACCAACATGTAAACAGTACTTATCTTTGAGATATGGGATAACCAATTGGAAAGTGAGAAGAGAGGGCGAAGATAATGATGATAATTATTATTACTTTTTTGATCCTAGAAATTTGTTCATTATTCACTTAACTAGTTAGGAACTGTTAGTAAAACTGAGTTTAACCAAGTCAAGTGCTGACAAAGGAAAGCAAAGTTATAACATTAAAAAACAAAATCTGCACAGTGTCATTGAGAAGAAATTATAATTTATAGTACTAGATTCTAGTCATTGGGTGGTAGGAAATTCATTTTTATCCATTGTCAAAGGAATTAGGGAAATACACAGTATTCAAAGGAGTATGATAGGCTTGGCTCAAATCCTGATTGGTATGTTATTTAACTTCTCAACCTCTGAAATCAACACTTGAATATATCATGTCATTTAGATTTATGAAGGCTATTTTATACCCAAATTTAATGAAGGCCATTTTACTCTGAAAGTATAATGTTAGTATTTTGTAAGCCTTATTGGCATAAATTGAAATTTGAAGATGGAAATTTCTTTACCTCTCAAATATGTCTGTTACTTTGCTCATTTTTAATATTTTTCAGTAGGGCTATGGTTCTTTTTTTAAATTTATTTGTAAAATTATTTATCTTTGGCTGCATGGGTCTTCGTAGCTGGGCGCGGTCTTTCTCTAGTTGCGGCGAGCAGGGCCTACTCACGTTGTGGTGCATGGGCTTCTCATTGTGGTGGCTTCTCTTGCTGTGGAGCATGGGCTCTAGGCCTGCAGGTTTCAGTAGTTGTGGCATGTGGGCTCAGCAGTTGTGGCTCACAGGCTCTAGAGCACAGGCTCAGTAGTTGTGGCACATGTGCTTAGTTGCTCCATGGCATGTGGGATCTTCCCAGGCAAGGGCTCAAACCCGTGTCCCCTGTATTGGCAGGCAGATTCTTAACCACTGTGCCACCAGGGAAGCCCTGGCTATGGTTCTTGTTCCCAGTTTTTCATTTCACCCCACACCTCACCAACATCAACATTTTGCACTCTTACACACTCATATACTCCAAATTGGAACCAAGAGACCATGGATATCTTAGCATGATGTCTTCCTTCCCAACTTCAGTCATGCATTGCACCCTTCTCGCTACAAGAGCTAAATGGGAGAGGACAGGACCCAGTCATGTGTGAACAGGTTTAGAAGACTTTGAAGTGATTGTTAATGCTCAGAAGTGGGACAAAACTAAGACCCAGTGAAATAGAATAAATGCCATTCCACTTTTAGGATTTTTTTCTCACCTAAAACCCTTGCTTTTAATATTTTCAAACACTGATTCTTCTTAAATTCGTCACTGCCATCCTCCAACCCACCCCAGAAGCAGCCACATTTTTGACTTTCTGGTTCTAGAGAAGAATTCTATCATAACCTCTTATTTTCTTTACAATGTGTGCATAGAGGATTCAAGGAATTCCTATTAAAATTATACACTAATGCTCCATAGAATTTTATTTTGGTTTATATTTTTCTTATTTTATTAAAACTAGAAACTCCATCTCACTAACATCAACACTGCTTTAAAAAAAATTAAAACAGTAACTGAAGCACACTTTTTTTAACCATCAGCTTTCAAAATGGCTAAAGCTCTCAGCTGTTCAAAAAACTTCCAGCCCATTTTCTATTTTGTCAGTTATTCTGATAACATATTTTCTAGTATATCAGGTGAGAATCACAACAGTAGAATATAAACTTTTAACTAACTGACATTAACTGAATACCTCTTCTGGTCCATTCTGAAGTAAACAATACTTAATATTAATCTGCTTGTACATGTTCTTCATTTCCAAAAGGATTGTGTTAGCTTGCTTTACTTCCTTAATTTCTACCACACATCTTTGGAAAATTTAACAATTATATCCCTATTAAAAAATGAAATCTCAAGTGTATACACTACATTGTTTTATAAAATAGAGTATGATTTAACACTTGAGGTGCAAAGCATTTTCCTTCAGCTTTCACTGTCTCTTCTATTTCATGAATGATAACGGAAAAAGATAACCACAAGGATATTTCATTCATTCCTCTTTCTTTAAAATCTTATTCCAATTGATAATATAACTGTTAAGGATATAGGTAAATCACGAGGACCTTTAAAATGGTGGAGGAGTAAAACGGGGACATCACCTTCCTCCCTGGAAATACATCAAAAATACATCTACAGGTGGAACAACTCCTAAAGAACACATACTGAACACTGGCAGAAGACCTCAGATGTCCCCAAAGGCAAGAAACTCCCCACGAACCTGGGTAGGGCAAAAGAAAAAAGGAAAAACAGAGACCAAAGAATAGGGATTGGACCTGGACCTCTGGGGGGAGCTGTGAAGGAGGAAAATGTTCCACACACTAGGAAGCGCCTTCACTGGTGGAGAAGGGGGTGTGGGCGGTGGGTGGGGATCTTTGGAGCCACCAAATGCAGCAACAGGGGTGCAGAGGGCAAAGCAGAGAGATTCCCGCACAGAGTATTGGTGCCGACCAGCACTCACCAACCCGAGAGGCTTGTCTGCTGACCCGCTGGGGTGGGTGTGGGCTGGGAGCCTAGGCTTGGGCTTCTGAGGTCAGATCCCAGGGAAAGGACTGGGGTTGGCTGTGTGAACACAGCCTGAAGGGGGCTAGTGCACCACAGCTAGCTGGTAAGGAGTCTGGGAAAAAGTCTGAACCTGCCTAAGAGGCAAGAGACCATTGTTTTGTGGTGTGCGAGGAGAGGGGATTCAGAGCACCACCTAAATGAGCTCCAGAGACGGCCGTGAGCCACAGCTATCAGCGTGGACACCAGAGACAGGCATGAAATTCTAAGACTGATGCTGAAGCCACCAAGAAGCCTGTGTGCAAGCACAGGTCACTATCCACACCTCCCCTCCCAGGAGCCTGTGCAGCCCGCCACTGCCAGGGTCCCGTGATACAGGGACAACTTCTCTGGGAGAGCACATGGCATGCTTCAGGCTGTTTCAATGTCACACCGGTCTCTGCCACCACAGGCTTGCCCCGCATTCCATACCCTTCCCTCCCCCTGGCCTGAGTGAGCCAGAGCCCTCTAATCAGCCACTCCTTTAACCCTGTCCTGTCTGGGTGAAGAACAGACGCCAGAGGGTGACCTACATCCAGAGGCAGGGCCAAATCCAAAGCTGAACCCCAGGAGCTATGCAAACAAAGAAGAGAAAGGGAAATCACTGTGTGCAGCCTCAGGAGCAGCAGATTAATCTCCACAAGCAACCTGATTTACCCTGCATCTGTGGAACACCTGAAGAGACAATGAATCATCCCAAAACTGTGGCAGTGGACTTCGGGAGCAACTGTAGACTTGGGGTTTGCTTTCTTTGTCTAATTTGTTTCTAGTTTTATGTTTAGCTTAGTTTAGTATTTAGAGCTTATTATCATTGGTAGATTTGTTTATTGATTTGGTTGCACTCTTCTTATTTTATATATATATAATTATTTTTTTCTTTTTCTCTTCCTGTGAGTGTGTATCTGTATGCTTCTTAGTGTGATCATGTCTGTATAGGTTTGCTCTTACCATCTGTCCCTGAGTTCATCTGTCCATTTTTCTTCAGGATAGTTTTTAGTGCTTCTTGTCATTGGTGTATTTGTTTATTGGTTTGGTTGCTCCCTACTTTTTTGAAAATTACTTTTTAATTTTTGTTATAATTAATTTTTTATTGTAATAATTTATTTTATTATATTTTTCTTTCTATCTGTCTTTTTTATTTTCTCCCTTTCTTTTTAAGATGTGTGACTGACAGGGTCTTGGTGCTCCGGCCGGCTGTCTGGCCTGAGCCTCTGAGATGGGTGAGCCGAGTTAGGGACATTGGTCCACAAGAGACCTCATAGACCCTTGTAATATCAATTGACGAGAGCTCTTCCAGAGATCTCTGTCTCAACGCTAAGACACAGTTCCACTCAATGACTAGCAAGCTCCAGTGCCGGACACCCCATGCCAAACAACTAGCAAGAGAGTAACAAAACCCTACCCATTAGCGGAGAGTCTGCCTAAAATCATAATAAGGTCACAGACACCCCAAAACACACGACCAGACGTGGTACTGCCCACCAGAAAGACAAGATCCAGCTTCATCCCCTAGAACACAGGCAGCAATCCCCTCTACCAGGAAGCCTACAAAACCCACTGAACCAACCTTAGGCACTGGGGGCAGACACCGAAAACAACGGGAACTATGAACCTGCAGCCTGTGAAAGAAGACCCCAAACACAGTAAGTTAAGCAAAATGAGAAGACAGAGAAATACACAGCAGATGAAGGAGCAAGGTGAAAACCAACCAGAACAAACAAATGAAGAGGAAATAGGCAGTCTACCTGAAAAAGAATTCAGAGTAATGATAGTAAAGACGATCCAAAATCTTGGAAATAGAATGGAGAGAATACAAGAAACATTTAACAAGGACCTAGAAGAACTAAAGAGCAAACAAATAATGATGAACAAAACAATAAATTAAATTAAAAATTCTCCAGAAGGAATCAATAGTAGAATAACTGAGGCAGAAGAATGGATAAGTGACCTGGAAGATAAAATAGTGGAAATAATTACCACAGAGCAGAAAAACAAAAAAAGAATGAAAAGAACTGAGGACAGCCTCAGAGACCTCTGGGACAACATTAAATGCACCAACATTTGAATTATAGGGGTCCCAGAAGAAGAGAAAAAGAAAGGGATTGAGAAAGTATTTGAAGAGATTATAGTTGACAACTTCCCTAAAATGGGAAATGAAATGGACAATCAAGTCCAGGAAGCACAGTCCCATACAGGATAAATGCAAAGAGAAAGATGCCATGACACAGATTAATCAAACTATCAAAAATTAAATACAAAGAAAAAATATTAAAAGCAGCAAGGGAAAAGCAACAAATAACATGAAAGGGAATACCCATAAGGTTAACAGCTGATCTTTCAGCTGAAACTCTGCAAGCCAGAAGGGAGTGGCAGGACATATTTAAAGTGATGAAAGGGAAAAACCTAAAAACAAAATTACTCTACCCAGCAAGAATCTCATTCAGATTTGATGTAGAAATTAAAACATTTACAGACAAGCAAAAGCTAAGAGAATTCAGTACCACCAAACCAGCTTTACAACAAATGCTAAAGGAACTTCTCTAGGCAAGAAACACAAGAGAAGGAAATGACCTAAAATAACAAACCCCAAACAATTAAGAAAATGGTAATAGCAACATACATATGGATAATAATCTTAAATGTAAATGGATTAAATGCTCCAACCAAAAGACACAGACTGGCTGAATGGATACAAACACAAGACTTGTACATATGCTGTCTACAGGAGACGAAATTCAGATCTAGTGACACATACAGACTGAAAGCGAGAGGATGGAAAAAGATATTCCATACAAATGGAAATCAAAAGAAAGCTGGAATAGCAATTCTCATATCACACAAAATAGACTTTAAAATAAAGACTATTACAAGAGACAGAGACACTACAAAATGATCAAGGGATCAATCCAAGAAGAAGCTATAACAACTGTAAATACTTATGCACGCGACATAGGAGCACCTCAATACATAAGGCAAATGCTAACAGCCATAAAAGGGGAAAACGACAGTAACAAATTAATAGTAGGAGACTTTAACACCTCACTTTCACCAGTGGACAGAGCTTGCAAAATGAAAATAAATAAGGAAACACAAGTTTTAAATGATACATTAAACATGATTGACTTAACTGATATTTATAGGACATTCAATCCAAAAGCAACAGAATACACTTTCTTCTCAAGTGCTCATGGAACATTCTCCAGGATAGATGATATCTTGGGTCACAAATCAAGGATTGGTAAAATTAAGAAAATTGAAATCATATCAAGTATAGTATCTTTTCAGACCACAAAACTATAAGACTAAATATCAATTACAGGAAAAAAAATCTGTAAAAAATACAAACAGATGAAGGTTAAACAATACACTACTAAAAAAACAAGAGATCACTAAAGAAATCAAAGAGGAAATAAAAAAATACCTAGAGAAAAATGACAATGAAAACACGACGACCCAAAACCTATGGGATGCAACAAAAGCATATCTAAGAGGGAAGTTTATAGCAATACAATCCTACCTCAATAAACAAGAAAAATCTCAATAAACAACCTAAACTTACACCTAAAGCAATTAGAGAAAGAAGAACAAAAAAAAACTCAGTTAGCAGAAGGAAAGAAATCATAAAGATCAGATCAGAAATAAATGAAAAACAAATGAAAGAAATGATTGCAAAGATCTATAAGACTAAAATCTGGTTCTTTAAGAAGATAAACAAAATTGATAAACCATTAGCCAGACTCATCAAGAAAAAAAGGAAAAATGTTCAAATCAACAGAACTAGAAATGAAAAAGAAGTAACAACTAACACTAGAGAAATACAAAGGATCATAACAGATTACTACAAGCAACTACATGCCAATAAAATGAATAACTTGGAAAAAATGAAGAAATTCTTAGAAAAGCACAACCTTCTGAGACTGAACCAGGAAGAAATAGAAAATATAAACAGACCAATCAAAAAAACTGAAATTGAAACTGTGATTAAAAATCTTCCAACAACAGAAGCACAGGACCACATGGCTTCACAGGCAAATTATATCAAACATTTAGAGAAAGTTAACACCTATCCTTTGGAAACTCTTCCAAAATAAAGCAGAGGAAGGAACACTCCCAAACTCATTCTACGAGGCCACCATCACCCTGATACCAAAAGCAGAGAAAAATCTCACACAAAAAAAACTACAGGCCAATATCACTGATGAACATAGATGCAAAAATCCTCAACAAAATAATAGCAAACAGAATAAAACAGCACATTAAAAAGATCATACACCATGATCAGGTGGGGTTTATCCCAGAATGCAAAGATTCTTCAATATGTGCAAATCAATCAATGTGATAAACCATATTAACAAACTGAAGGATAAAAACCATATGATCATCTCAATAAATGCAGAAAAATCTTTCGAGAAAATTCAACACGGATTTATGATAAAATCACCCATTTATGATAAATTTCCTCTATGATAAAGGCATAGAGGGAACATACCTCAACATAATAAAGGCCATATATGAGAAACCCACAGCCAACATCATTCTCAATGGTGAAAAACTGAAACCATTTCCACTAAGATCAGCAACAAGACAAGGTTGCCCACTCTCACCACTATTATTCAACATAGTTTTGGAACTTTTAGCAACAGTAATCAGAGAAGAAAAAGAAATAAAAAGAATCCACATCAGAAAAGAAGTTAAACTGTCATTGTTTGCACATGACATGATACTATACACAGAGAATCCTAAAGATGCTATCAGAAAACTACTAGAGCTAATCAATGAATTTGGTAAAGTAGCAGGATACAAAATTAACACAGAGAAATCTCTTGCATTCCTATACATTAATGATGAAATCTCTGAAAGAGAAATTAAGGAAAGACTCCCATTTTCCATTGCAACAAAAAGAATGAAATACCCAGGAATAAACCTACCTAAGGAGACCAAAGACCTGTATGCAGGAAACTATAAGACACTGATGAAAGAAATGAAAGAGGATACAAAGAGATGGAGAGATATACCATGTTCTTGGATTGGAAAAATCAACAGTGTGAAAATGACTATACTACAGAAAGCAATCTACAGATTCAATACAATCCCTATCAAATTACCAATGGCATTTTTTACAGAACTAGAACAAAAAATCTTAAAATTTGTATGGAGACACAAAAGACCCAGAATAACCAAAACAGTCTTGAGGGGAAAAAAACGGAGCTGGAGGAACCAGACTCCCTGACTTCAGACTATACTACAAAGCTAGTATAAAGACAATATGGTACTGACACAAACACAGAAACACAGATCAATGGAACAATATAGAAAGCTCAGAGATAAACCCACACACCTATGGTCAACTAATCTGTGACAAAGGAGGCAAGGATATACAATGGAGAAAAGACAATCTCTTCAATAAGTGGTGCTGGGAAACTGGACAGCTACATGGAAAAGAATGAAGTTAGAACACTCCCTAACACCATACACAAAAATAAACTCAAAATGGATTAGAGACCTAAATTTAAGACCAGACAGGGTATAACTCTTAGAGGAAAACACAGGAAGAACACTCTGACATAAATCACAGCAAGATCTTTTTTGATCCACCTCCTAGAGTAATGGAAATAAAAACAAAAATAAACAAA
>NC_041222.1:71262960-71327422 GCF_002837175.3 Physeter macrocephalus
ATTTCTCCAAAGAAGACATACAGATGGCCAAGAAGCACATGAAAAGCTGCTCAACGTCACTAATTATTAGAGAAATGCAAATCAAAACTACAATGAGGTATCACCTCAAACCAGTTAGAATGGGCATCATCAGAAAATCTACAAACAACAAATGCTGGAGAGGGTGTGGAGAAAAGGGAACCCTCTTGCCCTGTTGGTGGTAATGTAAATTGATACAGCCACTATGGAGAACAGTATGGAGGCTCCTTAAAAAACTAAAAATAGAATTACCATATGATGCAGCAATCTCACTACTGGGCATATACCCAGAGAAAACCATAATTAAAAAAGACACATGCACCCCAATGTTCATTGCAGCACTGTTTAGAATAGCCAGGTCATGGAAGCAACCTAAATGCCCATCCACAGACAAATGGATAAAGATGTGGTACGTATATACAATGGAATATTACTCAGCCATAAAAAGGAACGATCTTAGGTCATTTGTTGAGACGTGGATGGATCTAGAGACTGTCATACAGAGTGAAGTAAGTCAGAAAGAGAAAAACAAATATCGTATATTAACGCATATATGTGGAACCTAGAAAAATGGTACAGATGAACCCGTTTGCAGGGCAGAAATTGAGACACAGATGTAGAGAACAAACGTATGGACACCAAGGGGGAAAAGTGGCGGGGGTGTGGGGGCTGTGGTGTGATGAATTGGGCGATTGGGATTGATATGTATACACTGATGTGCATAAAATTGATGGCTAATAAGAATCTGCTGTATAAAAATAAATAAAATTAAATTAAAAAGAAAAGGACTTTCAACTTTGGTGGACAGTAATGAATAGTAAGTGGAACAGTGAGTATTCGTTATGTAAAAGTTCTGGCATTTATAGATGTAAGGCGAAAAATAATTGTAAGTATTTTATATTTCACTGGCTTTTGTTAACTTCTCTGGAAACTTTGAAGGAGAAGAATGACACATGTTAACTTTTTTCTCTTACATTACTGTCTATATTTCCCATATGTTTTTCTCTATTTGCTTGAACATGAATATTTTCCTCCAAACTATTTTTAAGAATAATTCTCTCTTTAGCTGTACCAAGAAAGCTATTAAACACATTTTACATAAAGTTATATTTTAGTTCTTAAATTTCCATTTGATTTATCTTTACAGTTTCCATTTTACTCCTGAAATTCTCCATCTATGTTTTGTTCCCTTGATCACATTATTTTAAAATCTGTATCCCAAAACATCATTAGTTGTATTTCCTTTGAGTCTCTAATTACTGTAATTTTCTTGATTTCTGTCCTCTTGTGTGTCTCATGATTTTTTTATTGATTGTTAAATAAAGTGTATGAAGAACCTTACATATCTTTTTAGGTCATAGAAGGATATACTTTCATATTTTGCTAAGAAGTTAGACTAGGTGACAATCATCTTAAGCCAATCAAAAATTGACAATCATCTTAAGCCAACCAAAAATTGATGGTAAGCTTGTTTTCAGTTCTTTTGAGAAATGGTCTATTTCCCAGTTACTGGTAGAACATTCCTATTCTAGGTCCTTGTTAAAAATGTAGCGTAATTTACCAGCTTCTTGACAGATCCTGCACTTCCCTATTTGTTTCCCCATCTGTATAAGAGTTCAGAAATATGTGATCAACCTCTTAGCCTCTAAACAGGACTTTCAAAGTTGGAATTGTTTTATAGGGGAGACAGTGTGTCAAATGGTTTGTTTACCTATACTATCTTCAGGCACACCTTCTTTCTTTTAAAATTAGATCTGCTGGCTTTCAGGTATGATGAAATAGATTTTTTTTCTTAACTGTGTGTCCATCTGTTCTATTTATTCTTGTAAAAGCGTTAATTTGATACAACCTAGTTCACCATTGTCAGGAACAGATCTCCTCAAAAATTTTTTTTCTCTGTAAGTGTCTGAAATACTCATTTAAAAAATATTTTAGATCTTCTATTATGACATATCTCACACTAAAGATTTTTATATGTAATATACTTACATGTAAATAATACTTGCCTTGTTTTTATTGCAGGTATTTAAGGACTGGTAGTTTTTCTTACTCATCTTCATAAATAATCCTGTATGTTAGGCTCTCAATACTAGTTGCTATATTGAATAAAATATTTTTTGTTGTTGTTTTTTGTGTTGTTTTTCTTTCTTTTTTTTCCCCCTGATGCTCTTCAACTAATGCTAATATTGGATCTATCCCAATTCAGCTAAAATTTTTCTTGGTAATAAAAAGAATTTGTTTTTGTTTTATTCATCATTTTTCATTTCCATGATTTGCACAGCAGTAGAATCACCTGTTAGTTATTTTATCAAATTATAAAATAGTTTTAGATGGCTGTGGCATTTGCTAATAACATCCCACCTTGATATCTAGTAAATATAATATCCACCTTGATTGACTCACTTGCAAATTATTTTTCTTACATGAAATATTCCATTCCTGATAGCCTAATGCACCCTAGGAAGTATAACTTAAGGGTTATTGTTGTGTCTCCAGAGGTAAAATTACCACACATTAAGATTCCAGCCAGTGCCTGATGTAATCACCTGAAAATTTACTACCTACTGGGTTTTATTATCGAAAAAAATGGATGCAATTCTTAAATATTTTGAAGAATATAAATGTAACAAAGTTAAAATTGATAACTGTACTGTTCTAAAGACAACCAGCTCTGCTGCCTTCCAACAAAGTAACATATCAGGATGACATTCTAAAATAGTATTAAAATAAGGTTAAAAATACCCCACAAAAGATGTGGTATTACGTAAATTAAATATTTACAAATAACAATGTTAATTTTATAACTTTCTTTATAAGAAAGACATTTTTGAAATATTCTTTTAATAATAATTTAAAAAATAGTTTTCATGTTTAATAAATTTAGATATTTTAGATATCAACCTAACCTTTTTTCTGCCTTAAGACATAAGCTATAAGTTTTATACTTATTTCATGTAATTTGAGGTTAGATATATAGGATATTTTTCTCTTAAAAGATCTGCTTTAAGGGTAACTATTAATTATGTATTTCATTATAGCCACTCCTTGCCTTCAAGAATGAAAACAAAGCTAATTGCTTGGATATATTTTTAAATAAACTCTTTTCAAGTATAATTTACATATAATATAATGTACCTATTTTACATACACAGAGCAATAAATTTTAAAAAGGTATTCATCTGTTTACCACAACTCCAAACTCTCTGTAGACTATCCACTTAGTCCCTTTGTAATCAGTCAACTCTAGCCTACCACTGATCTGATTTATGCCATGAAAACTTAGTTATGTCATCTCTAGAATTTTATAAAAATTAAATCACGTAATATTCACTTTTGTGTCTGCCTTCTTTTCTCAACTTAATATTTTTGAGGTTAAAAATCTATTTTAAATGTAAAACTATTTTAAATATTACTATATTAAAATATTTTGATAAATATATATAGTAATTATTATTTCTTTCTATACTCAGGATATGAATTATGATATTTAGTTATCTAGAAACCATTTTTTCAAGAATACAATGAAATCAGTGTTCAACGTGCTCTCTATTGTTCCAGAAGATACACTGGAACCAGTGGGCAGAAGTTATAGGAAAAAAGATGCTTGTTCAACAGACAAAAGTAATGCCTGTTAATTGGAATTGTCCATCATTTACTGAGATTTACCTACCATTGTGAACTCCCAATTACTACAAATATAAAGTCAAAGATGTCTGATCAGGGTAATTCACAGTTGTCATACTCTCAGAGAAGATGAACTTTAGTCAGTAAAAGAAAACAGAAACACAAACTGAGTATCAGTACAGAAAGTAACAAGTATATAAAGAAGAGTAAAGATGGAAACTATGGGATTTCAAAGGAAAGAGTCCTCTGATATAGAAAATAGGGCCTTGACATACTGGCAGGATTTCATCAAATTGAGACTAAAACTGAAGAAGTATTTTCAGACAGAGAAAACAATATGAACAAAGGTAGAGAGATAGACAAAGTGTTCAAGATGTTAAAATATCACTGTTTGGGGAAGGTGAAAGGAAGTAATTGAAAATTTGGCTAGAAATGTAACTAAATCAAAGGCAGACCAAGGAAGTTTTCAGATGCTTAGTAACAATGTATCTTTAAGCATTAGGGAGATATTGACGGTTTAAAGATACTGGATGGGATGTTTTCTGTTATCTAATAATATTGGTCAATTTCCACAGGCAATGGTATGCAGAATTAGAGATAGTTGGAACTCTGGTTTATGTCTGACTTTAGTGGAAAACCTCTAATGGTTCTTATATGCTGGCCCATAAGCTGCTATAACTGTGTGCATGTGTGTATGCCTGCATGCATGTATGATGCATATGTTAAGGAAATTCTATCAATTTCTTATTTCTTCAAGGATTTTAACATTTATGTTGGACAATGTTAAATATCTGTAAGGTAACTGAAAAGTATCATATGATATTTTTCCTTAGCTTCAATAATGAGATAGATTATATTAATATTACTTTATATTGAGCACACTTGCTTTCCTGGAATAAATCTCATTTAGTCATAGTGTGCTATTTTTTACTATGTTCTTGGTCTGTTTTCAAATATTTTATATGAGATTTTGCATCAATATTCATAAGTGAGTTTGCTTGCAGTTTTCTTTTATGGTACAATCTTCTTAAATTTAAGGATCAATATGTACTAGCTTCATAAAACAAATGTGAATGTTTTCATTCCATTTCTATGTTCTGAAATAGTTTAAATAGCTTTATGATGATCTTATTCTTAAAAATTCTCCTGTGAAATTATCTGAGCCTGGTGCTTTCTGTTGGATATGCTTTTAAAAAACAAGCAAACAAAAAACTTGATTTCTACAACAGTATTATGTTTATTTAGATTTTTTATCTACTTAGTAGTCTCTCCTTTTAGTACAGTATTTGATCAGTGTAGATTTTTCTATCTCTACAGAGGTAAAGCTTGAAGAGTTTAATCTTTTTTTTTTTAATGTGCTTTTCAAATAGAATTGTGCAGAGGAAACTTCTGTTATAAATTTCTCTGTTTGATTGTGATTCACCCTTGTCATTTTCAATTACTGATTTTGTAGTTCCTCTTTTTTATTATTTTTGGTTGGACTTGTTAGTGATTCACTTAGTTTGCAGATTTTTTTAAATGACAAATTTTTTTTAGATTTATTTTAGTTTTTTCAGATAAATTACAGGTTACACAGTTAAATTTGAATTTCAGGAAAACATATTTTTTTAAAGTTTGTCCCAAATTTTGCATGAACCATACTCATATTAAAACTTACCTGTTTTTTATCTGAATTTCAAATTTAATTGTGCATTCTACATTTTAATTTGCTAAATCTGGCAATTTTACTTATTTATTAGTCCTAATGCTTTATTTCTGTTTATGTTTTATACATTTTTATCTTTATTAACTCCTTGCTTCTCTTCTCTTTTGGTTTACTATGTTATTTTCCTATATTTTTGAGGTAGGTGTTTAATCCATCTATTTTATTTATTTTTACCGATATGGGTATTTTATAGTAAAATGCTTCCTAAATAAATGCTTTAGCTCTTTTGATATGATGTATTATCATTATCATTACATTCAGGAAGTTTGTCATCTTATTTTTATGTCCCTTTTGACCCAAGATTTGTTTAATTTCTTTAAAAAATTCCAGGTGGAAGGGACTTTTAATTTTGTTATAAATTTAAAATGTTAATGTATTACGATAAAAATGTTATTTAGATTATTTCTATTTTTAAAATGTATCAAGGATTTCTTTGTGGTCTAATGTATGGCCAATTTTTCTAAATACATTATATGCCCTTGACCAAAATTCTTATAGGAGTTCAGAATTTGATGTTTATATTTCCTTATCAGTTATGGCATTTAGGTCAGCTTATGTTTATTGATTCATTTTGCCTACTTAATCCATCTTTTTGAGGAAGGTATATTAAAGATTTCTTATTTATACTGTATGTCTATTTCTTTGAATCTGTTGTACTTTGTATTATGAAACTTGTTGCTGTATTACTGGGTACATAAATATTAATTACTGGGTACATAAATATTAATAATTACTATCAGGGGGTGGTATTTTTGTCTCCTTAAATCCTTTTATTGGTGCAAAATCTATTTAGTCAAATAGGAAGATTGTGACTTCTACTTATTTATTGTATTTACATTTACCTGTTATGCTTTTGTGTCTTTGCCCATCCTTTCACTTTGAACATCTTTTCTGGTTCTGGACTGGTTAAGGACACATATTGATATGTTGGTCTCAATTCTGTATTTTTATGTTTTTTTTTAATATGTATAGTTTTTTACAACATACTTTATTTTCTTTTTTTGGCCTATCTTTTGTCATATAGAATTTTTTCTAAAGTTTGTGTATATTATGTATATTTATTTGTCCAAACATACAAATTATATGTAGATATTATTCTTCTGAATTATTTAAGTAAATTATAGATATAAGCCCATTTGTCACCTGATCATCTAGTGTACATTTCTACTTAAAATGAATATTTTTTAATATAACGACAGTTAAAGTTCCACAATCAAAGAATTAACATTGAAACAATACTGTTACTAACATATAATTTATATTTAGATATTGACAATTGTCACTATAATAGTCTCAGTAAATAAAAGTCAAAGTATATTTATAGTTTGCTATTTTTTTCTAAGTACAAAAGCAAAAGAAAAATATGCAGTATTGCTCATTTGTGCAAGAAATACAGGAAGAGTGAATAAAAACATAATGAAGTTGGTTACATGCAAGAAGTGAAAAGACATGGCATTGAAAGGATAGCAGGAAAGGAACAGGATGGAAAGACAATATTTGGAATATAACTTTCTGTATATTCCTGACTTTTAGAATCTTGGTAATCTTCCATATAACCAAAAGAGAATGAAAATTACTAAGGATAAGATGGGTGAAACAAAACTGAATATAAGCAAAAAACAAATGAAACTAACTATAGGGAGGGAGAAATTATCTAAGTAAATTTAAAACATAATGTTTGAACTATATATTTAGTCCTATGGAACAATTTCAGAAATACTCTGTGTATTCTGCAACTGAAATAATGAGTGACTATATTTTGGATAATGAGAGCCAGGATTATCACCACTGGAGTAGGGAATTATATATGTGGAAAGGGGGAAGGCAAGAAGAAGCCTCATCATGTTCAATTGGAATTGGATGTATAATTGTGAATTTATTAGTTCAACATCAATATATACATATATATAGGCAGAAATCTACACAGATGTGTTTATGTATACATTAAATTCACATATACCTATGTCTACATATAGGTATGTAAAAATACACATGCATACATATATATATACACACACATATATATTTGATTATGACTATACATGTATATATGAATACGAGGATAAAGAGTGTCTGGAAATTATGTTTTAAATTTTCCAACCCTGAAATTATTTTAAATGAAAAGTCTTAATATATCCCATTCAACTGACATTATTTATCAATATTTCCCAAATCCTTTTTTTTTTTCCCTTTCTGATGCAGATCCTTAAGCTACACTGAAACATAAAATCCCCTTTTCCTTCCTTCAAAATATTTTGCCTCTTTTGGTCTCTTCTGTGATGAAGTATTTCCTGTATTTTCTCATATTTTTGTTATTCTTCTTTAAAACGGAACACATTTGATGAGTTCAAGTAAAATGAGTGAGGCTAGAAAAATCACCACTTCTGTCACAATAAATTCCATCTATTTATCAAATGAACTACTATTCATGTCTCCAGCTACTTTTTGCTATAAAATTTACTCATTAAAGTTGTTCCACATCATACTGTGACAATTAAAGTATACTTGATGTCATTCAGTGAAGGCAATGACTTTAGAGTTCTAATATCTTTCCTTGTCAGTTACCACAAAAGTGACAAGACTAAAGATGCATCTTGAATATTGCATTTTTCTTCCCTATACAGTGCTCTACACTTAATAAATATTTACAATCTCAGTTGTTTGTCACTAATAATGACGGGACTTATCCAACAGTTTCATTTCTTCAAAATGTCAGTAACTGCTCAGTTTTGTACACAAAAGTGTGCAATATTTTCCACTGCATTTATAGAAGTTTATTATAGTTACAGGGGCATGAATGTAATGGTGTGTTGGAGCTGGCTCATACTGGCTCTCAAGAGCTGACTGGGTATAATAACTCTTCCTAACTCCACACTCAGTGACATCATACTTATAGCTTAAAATCACCATAGTGAGCAAATTGACAATATAGGAACTGGTAAATGGTATAAACCAGTTCCCCTTCCCTTCCCCCCGCCTGCCCAGGGAGCTGTTTGCTAAATAATTATTAGCACTCTATTGTTCTAAAATCTTGTAGAAATATGGAACATTCTACATTGATAAACTTTAAATGGAAACTTGGAAGTCTCCTCTTCCTTCATTCAGCTTCAGTTACACTATTCTTGCTGCTTTTCTTAGGAAAGTAGGTTCTCAGAGCAGGGTTTTTGCACTTGCTGTTTCCTCTGCCTGAAATAGTATTTGTCCAGAGAGCTGCATAACGTGTTCCTTTACTCCCTTCACTTATGCCTGAAAAGCCATCAGTGAAGCTTCTCCTGATCACACTATGTGAAATAATTTCCCTGTGTGCCCGCCTCCAACAATCCCCTCCCCAAACAATATACAGCTTTGTTTTACTCAATAGCAGATATAACAATCTGAAGTACTCCTTATTGCCATTTGATTACTACCTATTTACCACCAAAGCAATGCAATCCCATGACAACAGACGTCCTGCCAATTTTGCTCAAATTTCTATCTCCAAGGTCTAAAAAGTGGCATGTAATTGACACTCAAAATATATGTTGAGTGAATAACAATAATGAAAAAAAAACTGTGAATAGTATTTTTAAAATATAAATTGTTTATTTTTTCTAAAAGTACTTTAGAAGTATGTATATTCTTAAAAATTGGTGCTTTAGGGCTTCCCTGGTGGCGCAGTGGTTGCGCGTCCGCCTGCCGATGCAGGGGAACCGGGTTCGCGCCCCGGTCTGGGAGGATCCCACATGCCGCGGAGCGGCTGCGCCCGTGAGCCATGGCCGCTGGGCCTGCGTGTCCGGAGCCTGTGCTCCGCAACGGGAGAGGCCACAACAGAGGGAGGCCCGCATACCACAAAAAAAAAAAAAAAAAAAAAATCGGTGCTTTAATAATATATGTAAGTTCTGTTTCTTATTTATCACTCAATCTCATCATACGTATGTTTTCTTTAAATATTCCTTTATTATGTCTTTTTTATCCATATTACTAGATATATGCATTATATAAATTAACTAGCTATTAAAAATGTCACAATGAAGAACTGCTTTCTTCATAAACAACTTTAGGTTTTATGCACAAAAAATGTTTTTTGTGTAAAAAGCACATTTTTATGTGTAAAAGAAGTGTTTATACTTCTAACACATGCTTCTTTTATTGAGAAATCATTTAAACTTTTTTGCTAATTAGTGAAATTATATAACAATTTATAGTGTAGTGTGTTACTATATGTTCATTAATTCTTTCAACAAACTCTCATTGATTATATACCTTAAACATAGTTTCCCTGTGCTAGGAACTTGTTGATATTTTTATTTGCATTTTTTATTAATAGCAAGGCTTACAAAATTGAAATTGTGTAAATTTATCATTTTATAACTGATCCCTACAATGGTGCTTACTGTCCCAAATTTATAGGTGATAACACCAAACACCTTTTTGACATATGAATCTGTTTTCCTTGGAAACAAGAAACGTGTCTAATTGACTTTTATCTTCCCAGAAAATGACATCATAACTGTTAGATGAAAAGTGAGAGTCACCATGAATGAATGAATGAATAAATGAATGAATGAATTTTCAGGACACTTGTGTTAGATCAGAACGTAATTTTTATAAGATACAATGCCTGAACACAAATCAAGGACTTCTGACCTCAATCCCATCATTCTTTCTTCAAAGATAAATAGGAAACACCCTGATTGTTTTAATTGAAAACAAAATTATGATGACTTAATTTTTTAGATTCACAGCAAAATTGAGGTGAAGGTACAGATTTCCCATATGCCTCTTGACCCCATGCATGCATACCCTTCCACATTATCAATGTCCCCCACTAGAACAATATAGTAGTTACAGTTGACAAACCTACATTGACATATCATAATCACCATGGTCCATAGTTTATGTTACTGTTCACTTGTAATGTACATTTTTTGGCTTTGGACAAATTTATAATGACATGTATACATCATTACAGTATCATACAGAGCATTTCCACTGCCCTAAAAATCATCTGTGTTCTGCCTATTTATCCCACTCCACTCTCCTCCCAACCCCTAGCAATCACTGGCACTGATTATTCTGATCATACAAGGAAGACAACCAAGGATGATCTCTTGATTTACTAAAAAATATTGATGAGGATTCAAAACTACCTGCCAAACAGAAGAAAAAATTGTTAGGTCAGTTCTATAAGTGTCACCCAAACATCTTTATTGCATATTTTGGGGACTGAGTTTCTAATGTCTGTATATAAACTGTGCATTTTAACAATAAATTATGTATTCTAAGGATCCAATCACACTGTAAGATTGGATGTTCTTCTACATGTGAAATGTACTAATAAAACTTTTTTATATAAAAAAATAAAATCACATCAAAAAAATATTTAGGAATGAACCTAAACAAGGAGGTGAAAAACCTAAATACTGAGAACTATAAAACATTGATAAAGGAAACTGAAGATGATTCAAAGAAATGGAAAGATATCCCATGCTCTTGGATTTGAAGAATTAATATTGTTAAAATGGCCATACTACCAAAATCAGTCTCAAGATTTAATGGAATCCCTATCAAATTAACCATGACATTTTTCACAAAACTAGAATGCAATTCTAAAATTTATATGAAACTGCAAAAGACCCATAATTGCCAAAGCAATCCTGAGGAAAAAGAATAAAGCTGGAGGCCAACCCAGACTTCAGACAATACTACAAACCTACAGTAATCGAACAGCATGGTATTGGCACAAAAATATAGGTCAATGAATAGAATAGAGAGCCCAGAAAAAACCCACATGCCTATGGTCAGTTAATCATCAACAAAGGAGACAAGAATATACAATGGAGAAAAGACAGTCTCTTCAGCAAGTAGTACTGGGAAAGCTGGACAGCCTCATGTAAATCCCTCACACTATACAAAAATAAACTAAAAATGGTTTAAATACTTAGACATAAGACATGACACCATAAAGTTCCTAGAAGAGAACACAGGCAAAACATTCTCCGACATAAATTGTAGCAATATTTTCTTAAATAAAGCAAAAGAAATAAAAGCAAAAATAAACAAATGGGACCTAATGAAACTTAAAAGCTTTTGCACAGCAAAGGAAACCATAAACAGAACAAAAAGACATCTGACAGACTGGGAGAAAATATTGCTAAACGATGTGACCAACGAGGGATTAATTTCCAAAATATACAAACAGCTTATACAACTCAGTATGAAAAAAAATCAAATCAAATCAAAAATTGGGCAGAAGGCCTAAATAGACATTTCTCCAAAGATGACATACAGACGGCCAACAAGAACATGAAAAGATGCTCAACACCCCTAATTATTAGAGAAATGCAAGTCAAAACTACAATAAGATACCACCTCATACTGGTCAGAATGGCCATCATAAAAAGGCTACAAATAATAAATGCTAGAGAGGATGTGGAGAAAAGGGAACCCTCCTACACTGTTGGTGTGAATGTAAATTGTTGCAGCCACTGGAGAAAACAGTATGGAGGTTCCTTAAAAAACTAAAAATAGATTTACCATATGACCCAGCAATCCCACTCTTGCGCATATAGCCTGAAAAGACGAAAGCTCTAATTTGAAAGGATACACGCACCCTAATGTTCATATCAGCACTATTTACAACAGCCAAGACATGGAAGCAGCCTAAGTGTCCATCATCAGCTATATGGAGAAAGAAGACGTGATACATATATACAACAGAATATTACTTGACCATTAAAAAGAATGAAATATTGCCATTTGCAGCAACATGGATAGACCTAGAGAATATCATACTATGTGAAGTAATTCAGAGAAAGACAAATATTATATGATATCACTTATACGTGGAATCTAAAAAATAACACAAATGAACTTATTTACAAAACAGAAACAAACTCACAGACATAGAAAACAAACTTATGGTTACCAAAGGGGAAAGTTGGGGTGGGGGGATAAATTAGGAGTATATGATTAATAGATACAAACCACTATATATAAAAATAAACAACAAAGATTTACTGTATAACACATGGAACTATATTCAATATCTTTTAATAACTTATGATGGAAAAGAATCTGAAAAAAATATGTGTAACAATCACTTTGCTGTACACCTGAAACTAACACAATACTATAAATCAATTATACTTCAATTAAAAAATAGAAATTTGCCACTTCAAGCCTCAGTTTCTTCACCTGTAAAATTATTTTGGACAGTCCTCTTTCTGAAGATTGTTTTGAGAAATAAATTGCCATAATATTTGACTGAGTGTAAAACATACACCTTGACTTCTTATTAGGCACTTATTAAATTTGGGTTCAGATCCTACCTTCTTTAATACACTGATCACCCTCAGGATTCAAATTTCCAACTGATTTTAGTTTAGTTCTAGTTTTAAAAACTGCACTATTACAAAAGGCAACATAGTTCAATGTTACTTGTTTATGAGCCTTAAGCAACCCTCCCAAACTGCAGGAGACATACAGAGACAGCCACAGGAGACATCGATTTCTATTTAATAATTTAGACTAATATAAATGAAAAGATTTTAGAAGAACTATTTAAGACACAAATATCTGTACGGTTTTCATTGGAGAAGGCATTACTAATTTGCTCTGGGAAAAGTAGTACATTATTGGACATGATCCTTTTCCCTGTGCAGGTTTTCTCTTGCTTAGCAAAGGTACACAAAGAGAGTTCCAGTTTAATGCTCTGGAAAAGGCTGTCAGTCCCTCCTGAGCTAAGCTCATGCATCTTAATGCAGCATCAGGTTTCCTGTAGACGACCACATTTCAGGCCCTTTGACAAAACCCATATAAAAAAGATGTGATGTTCAAGAAGAGGAGGTGGTTTGAATAATTTAACAGCTACATATAGGCCTATGAAATATTAAAGGAACAATAGCGTACAATGGGGAATTTTATAGAGATTCTAGCTCGACATCAGTCTCCCCCTTACATAGTTGGCTATTGGGCTATAGCAATAGTTAATGTGTTATGATAGTGAGACAGTAATTACAATGGAGTTAATAAGTACTTTAATTAAAACTAAGCCAGCTTAATGACAGGTATTTTTTAAAGTTTTTAAAAACTCAAATAATTTAAGCTTTCTTTGGAATATTGAGCTGATACTAAAAACCATTTTAAAGAACATTCTATCCCTGCTATTTTTAAATAAATTTGTTATGAACAAGAACTGTTCAGCCAGCTATGCATTTCCTTTAAAAACACGATAGGCTTTAATAATCCCTTTGTAAAATGAAAGGCAAGAAAGGAGGCACAGGGTCTCTGAGGTTGTGCTGACACAATGTAGAGTCAATGTTTTTCAATTCACATGGTACCTCCACATACTTCATCCCACTTTATAATCAGGAGCATCTCCATCAGAAACTCAGATTGTACTGCTGATACTCATATAAGGCAGATGGCCCAGGCAGGGACTCTCATGTTTCTTAACTGCAAATCTTTGGCTTAGACATCTATAATATGCCTTAAAAGTTTCTAATTGTTTCTAAATTATATTTGCCTTTAATTTTCTTCACTTCTTTGGCATAACAATGTGCTTACAAAAACCTGTAATTAGATAAAGGTGTATTTTACCCACTTTAAGTAAAGTAAATGTCTGAGATACCTTACTTAAAGGAAAGTACCATGCTATTTTGCTATTGCTTCTAAGAGGCCTCTGTTTTGCATTTCCTACTATGGTGCACTGAGTTTTTGCTTTGAAGAGACACCTAAAGATGAAGGAAGTGGAGGCCAAGTGCTTGTTTCCCAAAGGGATATTTTCTTGCAATAGCTGTGATTGTGGCTTCATTGTTAGGTGGATACTTTAAATCAGTTTAGCAGAGACAATGTGATCCCACCGAATACTCAGGATGTGCTTTATTTTCTTTCCGCACTTAGGGAGATCCATGGTGTGGCCAGGACTATATATGACTCATTCTGTAGAGGCAATGGGTCCACAAAACAATGATTCCTATTCTCTGGACATTAATAGTCTCAGAATAGTCGTAAAGCAAATAGCTAACTGGTGAGGTAACTCTGCTATCAATATAGTCCCTTCACAATGTTTTACAGTTTTTGAATTGCTTCTGCATATACACTTTCAAAGGAAATCTACTGATACTTAGCATAATCCCATGGGGAAGACTTGGAAAGAAGGGGTGCATGCCAAGCAGAAGCAATTCAGCAAATAGACTGGGAATTCATAGATACATACGACATGGAACATGCCTTTGGGAGCAGAGCCACAGAGCTGGAAGAGCTAATTCCTCTGAAATTGTTGGTAATTCTATTCTCTTTTAAATAGTGCCCAATCCTTCCAGTTTAACTACCACTAGTCTTACCTCTTTTGTTCTAGACTAGTTAAATGGGACAACTGCTGGATCCTATCTATACATTCCCTGTTAATGGTATAGCAAGAAAATTATCATAACTCATTCCTTGATCTTGGTGAAATAATCAATAATAGAACTATTTCACTGATGCATGTCAGTAGAGTATTTCCATGAGATAAACAATACCAATCTGTCAGATTGGCATTTGTAGTGAAATCCAGGCCCACTTAATTCTCACTTTCATCCTTTGATGTACTAGTTTTCTTGGTCTTAGGTAGCACCCACATAGCTCCAGTATGTGCTATATCCCTCATTAAATCATGTTCTTATCTCATTCCTTAATAGGATAAACAATTTCTTTAAAATCTCCCACATACCACAGGGGTTGCTTTGATTTTGTTATAGTTTAGTTGCTTAAATTCTTCTTTTATTTCTACCCATTCTGTTCCTAGTTCATTGAGGTCAAGAATTTTGCCTCAATCACTGGTATACTATTAATGCTATCTCACATGCAATGAGTAGTACTTAGCCAAATTCACTAAATCCATACCATCTTTTCCATTCAAGTTTATTTTTTTAAATTTATTTGTGTTAATATTTAAAAGCTATATTATTATACATACTACCCATAGACATAACTGCATAATAGTGGACATCTAATATAAATAATAAAAATGATATAATAAATGTCTGCAAAATTTCAAAGCAGATTTATGTCAGTAAAAGCAGATAAAGATTTTCCCCCAAAATGACTAAAAACACATGATGAATACATTTTAACATTGAAAGTTAATCCAGTTAATGAAAATAAGCCAATATGTTTTACAGGAGACTTTATATCGTTTGAGGGGGCAAAAAGGTCTGTGTCTGTGTGCTTGTGTGTCTAAAACAAGCCATCGATTTTACTGTTTTGCTTTAGCCTAATAGCTAAAATAAGCTATCATGGTAGAAATGAAGCACAATTATCAATGATCAACACACATCTGAACATCTACTGAGTTACTTACTGTTAATATCAAAGAGTAAGACATGTGGTACCTAATCTTCAGCACTAGGATTGCAGTACTAAGAGATGAAAGACACTAGGCAATATTTTCCTCCCTTAGCAAGTGTTCTTTTACCTTGTCTTCAGCGTTCCTCCTTCTTAACCACCTTAAACCCTTTTATAAATAAAGCAGTATTCTACAGATTAAGCTTTTTACAGATTTAAGTGACAGTAGATCTGGATTCTAATTTCAGTTCTGACATCCACTAATGCATTTTGACTATTCCCAAAAGTTTGTTCTGAGAATCACATAAGATAATACAAGTGAAAATGCTTTGAAAATTATAAAGCTTTGAATGCATGTGCCTGATTTCATTATAATAATGTTGATGACTTACAGCTTGTTTACTTCATTGACCTATATTTTTGAATGATCAATTTTATTGGATATCTACAGATTTTCTCGTCTGAAAATGTGGAAATCAGTATTTTTAACTTAAGCTCAGTAGTGTCATTTAAAATCTTTACGACTGGGGGCTTCCCTGGTGGCACAGTGGTTAAGAATCCGCCTGCCAACACAGGGGACATGGGTTTGAGCCCTGATTCGGGAAGATCCCACATGCTGCAGAGCAACTAAGCCCGTGCGCCACAACTACTGAGCCTGCACTCTAGAGCCCACAAGCCACAACTACTGAGCCCACGTGCCTAGAGCCTGTGCTCCACAACAAGAGAAGCCACTGCAGTGAGAAGCCCGCACACCACAAACAATAGTAGCCCCTGCTCGCTGCAACTAGAGAAAGCTCACATGCCTCAACGAAGACCCAATGCAGCCATAAATAAATAAATAAATCTAAAATATTTACAATTGTCATGGTCTGAGCACTAAGCAGTCAGGATAAGGGATGCCTTTTGTAACTCTGGAGTAGGTTTCCCTTCAGGTTTGAATCATGACGGTACATGGAGTAGTGGGTGTTGCTTAGGTAGCTAGATTGGCAAGAGGGGTAGGACTAGCAAGTTACATTAACAACAAATAACAACTAATACAACCATATTGCAGCAAACTAATTGTGTAATTCTAATTATGCTTTCCCAATCTAAAACCCAATTTGATTCTCTATATTATTATTTTAATATTTCTAGTGGTTATGGCCTCACCTTTAAACAATGTACCTAAAGCTCTATTATTTAATTTATGAATTATAATTTAACTTCTTGAACCTCTAGTAATAGAAGATGAGAAAATTCAGATCACATGTATTATCCAGCAATGTCCCATTCATCCAATTACATTCTTAAATTATTTTTAATTATGTAACCAGATTAAAGCCATGATTCAAGTTGTGTAGTCTATTAGTACTTCTTCCACAATTAAAAACAACAAAAATGTGACTCAGTATATGGAAAATAATTAAATTACAGAAATTCTTTACTTGCATTTTTCAAACACCATAAATTAAACATAATTGCACAGGAAATAGCAGAAGATCTATAAATTCCCCTTTATCTACCATTAACTTTTATCACACTGCACATCAATTTTAGCACTGCACTCTATAAAACACCCTGGTACCCCTCTTTTATCCATAATTTAATTGTGTGTGTGTGTCTGTGTGTGTGTGCCTGTGTGTGTTTTGTTTTCCTTTTTAAAACACAATTTCTCTCCAAGGCCAAATATATGTACCAGTTTTTTACTTCCCCATAAATTTCTACATCTCTGTTTTTTTTTGTTTTTTTTATTTTTCCTGTTTGACTTTTGAAATTCATCATTGACAACTATGACGAACAGCTAGGCATAGGCCTCAAAGAAGGTAAGGAATTCAATCCTTTTTAAGAAGAGAAAAGAAAACATTTAAAATACCCATTCAATGATGCTACTTATTGAATCACTGATACATTATTTCTACTATAATATAGATATCTATATATAAATTATAATTTTGCTTACATTTTGTTCAGTGATTGAATATGCAGAGTTAACTTTTGATATATATGTTAATAGTCAATTCTATCACTTTTTCCAGGAAACACTTCTTTCATAACTTAGTTGACTGAAGTTCATCTTCAAGAGCATTTTTCTCAAGAAATGTACCTGGGTGCACACATTGTCATGGTTGTGCATGTTGCGAAACATAATCTGTGTGGTCTTGATAACTGATTGTCAGCTCAGGTAGATACAAAGTCTCTGAGTCAAAATGTATTTTCTCTCTTGTTTTTCTTCTTTGATAACTTTCTGGACTTGCTTTCAAACAGTAAGTTTTCTATTGAGGGGAAAAACCCAAGAGGTTTAGAAAATTAATCCTTCTTGAAAATATGTTTGTTTCTTGGCTTTGATGACTATATGAGTCTTACATTAACTTCCAAAATCAAAAATCAAGTATATGAATGGTTTGTAAGGTTAATAATTTTTTACAAAGTTTCTTTAAAGCTATATACTTTACATCTGTAGAGTCAGGTCTTTTATTCAAGGGGAATAATTTTTTTTCTATTTTATTTTGGTATAATGATGTCAGTTCTTTCTATTCTCTCTGGGTATACCAATTATGCATATATGGATTGTTATCTTTTATACCTATTTTTTATCCTAAAACCTTTTTCTTCTAATTTAATTTGGCTTTATTTTCCTTGAGCCTGTACTCTATAGGATTTTTATGTTTCAAGATGCTCTTTGTTCCCATCTTGATACTTCTAATGTTGTTTATTTTTGTATTTATTCTCTTTATATTTTTTGAGCTCTGAAATTTAATTTTTCTCTGCTTTTTGTCTTAACCTCCCTTGTTTGATCTTTTTTTGCTCCTTTTTAGAGATGTTTTAGAGAGGCTTTATTTAAATTTCCTTTTTCATGGTAAAATATTTGTCCCAAACTAGCATCCAACCTCAGAATATTTTTCTTCAGTTTATAAATATTTCTTCCCTTAGAGTACATTGTAAATGGGAGCATTATTTTGGGACCAATTATATGTTGAATGTGGGTGTGGGGGAAAAGATGGAGGCGTTAACGACTTAGATTTCAGTAAGACATCTTAGATACTTTCTTACAAACTATTCACTCGTGTGTCAAGAATCCTTTACATAGTGACTTAGCACATTTTGTACCATATGCTCAAGATCCACTGTGCTAGTTACTGCTACATTTTCTCCCTTGCCTTTCTGTATCTAAGAATATGTATATAAAAGATAGTATATGAATATGTCCTCTATTAGCTCTGCCATTTTTCCCGTTTCATGTGTTCAGTAAAAAATCGTGGATATTCTGGCAGCCTACTCTCACATGCAGGCATAAATATCCAAGCAGTGGGTCATTAATGTGAATCTCCAAAGATGATTTCTTTTACTTTTTAAGAGAAATCTTCATGCTTCTGATGACCTACAAAGGCATCTATCTTCCCCTAGTAAAGCTGAATTTTTACTGATTTTAACAGCCCTTCTTTTTATATTGCTTTTTAATGTCTGGATGTTTTCTTATTTTCCCAAAGGTACATTTTTCTTTTCTTTTATCCTAAGTGTTATCAGGGAGAGTGAGGCAAGAATACCTTAACTCTGACTTCTTTAAAGGAAGTCCATACTAAGTGGTACAAATGTTAACCACCATCCTATTCTGAACATTTATAGTTTAGAAGTAAACATGATGGTTATTTTAAGATAAGAGATATTTCTTCAGATTTAGGCAAAAAATTAAATGAGCAGAGGAGGTATGTAATGATATCGTCATTGATAGAGGAGTAGAACTTCGATAAACAGAGAGAATGAAGTGGAATATTCCGGTCCTAGGAGTTAGAAGAAAAAAAAAACAAGCTTAGCAAAGTCTGAAAAGCTCTACCCTGGGAAAACTGATGTTGGTTTAATATGCATACTGGTTAATAAGGTACACAGTCTGAAGTCAGTTTGACATTTTAACCTAATTTGTCATAAGTGAACTTAAATACCTTGCATTTTAATGCCATTTACTTTACATAGCTCTTTTGCACATATGTTACATAAATATCTTCTCTTTAGAACAGAAATTGAACCTGTGTATTTTGGTGTTATGCTCAATCAATGTAAATCATCAATGTCCAATGAATGGATGAATGTATAATTAATCAATTATGGTCATTAATCAATATATTATATTCATCAATGTAAAAGGTTTGCTAAGGTCTGGGCTGTCCAAATACAAACTGCACTGTACATTTGTAAAAGGTTTTGTACAAAGAGCATTATGATGACAGGGAATCTAGAGGGGATTCAACATCAAGTAGGTAATATTGATACATCTTTCAATCATGAAATGATATGGATTACATCTGTGGCCATATTAAAGAAAATCTCTCACTGGGGAAACTGAGGTTCATGGAAGTTAAGTGATTTGTTTAAATTTCTTAAGATTAATTGGGATTGTAAGCCAAATCAAGCATTGGAGCCACGGCACAAATGAAAAGTAAAGCCAGAGTGTCATGAGATGGACATATCATCAATTACCTTTAAAATTAAATTATAAATTAAAAATACGGAATCACTAACTGGACAGAGGTTCTAAGATAACATGCTAAGCACGTTACTTTGCTCAAAGTATTGCTTTAAAAGGAAAATTAAAGCAGGATAATTGTGATGCTTCTGGTGGGAGAGCAAAAATTTAGGAAAAGTGAGAACATAGTATGGAATTGGAGAGGTTCCCAAGGACATCATTTTTTTTTGATGAATTTTGACATTTTTACACCATTCCACAGGTGTTCCTTTTATATATTTCAGAATTCATGGTTATGGTCAATTTCTACTGCAGGCTCAATTATCGCCAGTTACATTTTCATCTATTTCTTTCACTGATCCCTGGAAAGTCTAGCTGTCAGACTGACCTGTCCTGATTCTGCTTGGCCAGCAGGAACTGGCTCAAAAAGTATTAAAAGTATTAATTAAAAGTATAAAAGTAAAATAAAAGTATATAAAAGTATATATTAAAAGTATAAATTAAATCAAAAGTATTAAACTTCTCATCTATTTTAAATACCATTTCAAATATGAGTTTTAACCTAAAAGACATTGTCTTTTTTAAGACATTGTCTTAAAAAAAAATCCCTGTCCCTCATCCTTTAGTCAATAGTGATTTTCCTGTAACATAACCACATACATTTTCACTATATAATTTTTAGTGCATGCCCAGATCTCTTCATACTCTTTTATTCATTCCTTTTAAATCCAGTTGCTCTTGTTTCAGCCACCCATGCAGACGACATGTCAGAGCTTTGTGTCTAAACTGTAAGCTAGGAAATAAATTTTAAACTTTGCAAATGATTTATGGGTTATAGGGTAGAATGATATATATTATCATGTGAAGGGTTCAGGGAGGGCCAGTTATGCACAGTTAAGGACAAACAGGTGTAATTGCTTTCTCAAACCTTGACCTTTTTTCCTTTAACCTTCTGAAAGTCATTATGTAATATTTCAAAACTCTTATTTTGCTTGAGGGAAAAATTTAAGTCACATAACTAGGTCATAACATTCAAATGATCAAGCTTTTTTTTCTGTGTGATTTATAATAGTGCATGCATTCATAATGTGTAATTTATCAGATATGATGCAAGATTTTATGACAATTATACAATTTATTCCTTAAATCTTTAATGGAAGAAGAGAAATTGTTGAGAGTCGAACAAGCTGCCAATAATTTCTTCATGACATCTCTATAAGACATCACTCATTTCCATTTTTAAGCTGCCAACCTAATTACATTCTTCTTACCTTTACATAGAGATTAGTGTAGAAGCCCAAGGGTAATGTTTCCAGTTTAGTCTGCTCTCAATATACCATTTTCATTATTACCACTGTTGTCATTCTCACCTGCACAATACCTTACATAAATTATAGTCCTTCACAGTTGGAAAAGTATGACAGGTTTTTTTTCCCCACATTTTTTTAAATTGAAGTACAATTGATGTCCAATATTATGTAAGTTACAGGTGTACAACATAGTGAATCAATCTTTAAAAGTTATATTCCATTTATAGGTACTACAAAATACTGGCAATATTCCCTATGTTGTACAATATAGCCTTGTAGCTTATTTTACATATAAAAATTTGTACCTCTTAATCTCCTAACCGTAACCTGCCCCTCCTCCTTCCCTCTCCCCACTAGTAACCACTAATTTGTTCTGTGAGTCTGTTTCCTCTTTGTTATATTCAATAGTTTGTTACATGTTTTATATTCTACATACAAGGGATATAATGCAGTATTTGTCTTTCTCTGATGTATTTCACATAGCATAACACTCTCCAAGTCCATCCATGTTGTTGCAAACAGCAAAATTTCATTATTTTTTATGGCTGAGTAGTATTCCATTATAAATATATACCACACCTTCTTTATCCATTCTTCTGCTGATGGACACTTTAAGTTGCTTCCATATCTTGGCAATTGTAAATAATGCTGCTATGAACACTGGGGTGCATGTGTCTTTTCGAATTAGTGTTTTTGTTTCTTTTGGATATATACCCAGGAGTGGAATTTCTGGGTCATATGTAGCTCTGTTTTTAGTTTTTTGAGAAACCGCCATACTGTTTTCCATAATGGCTGCATCCATTTACATTCCTACCAACAGTATACGAGGATTCCCTTTTTCTCCACATCCTCACCAACATTTTTTTTTTAATGACAGCCATTGTGACAGGTGTGAGGCCATAGCTCATTGTGGTTTTAATTTGCATTTCTCTCATGATTAATAATACTGAGCATCTTTTCATGTGCCTGTTGGCTATCTGAATGTCTTCTTTGGAAAATGTCTATTCAGATCTTCTGCCCATTTTTAAATTAGGTTGTTTGTTTTTCTGATGTTGAGTTGTATGAGCTATTTGTATATTCTGGATATTAACCCCTTATTGGTCATATCATTGCAAGTATTTTCTCCCATTCAGTAGGTTTTCTTTTCATTTCGTCAACAGTTTCCTTTGTTGTGCAAAAGCTTTTAAGTTTAATTAGGTTCTATTATTTTTGCTTTTATTTCCTTTGCTTTAGGAGACAGACACAAAACAATGTTGCTACAGTTTATGTCAGGGAATGTTCTGCCTATGTTTTCCTCTAAGATTTTTATTCTTCCCTCTGGCTGGAAGCTATCACATCCTTTAAGTGGCCTTCATTGAACATCTGATCAGGAAGCAATACTATCTTTTGAGGTCTTAAGGTTACTCATTCTCATATGACCTTTGCCATATACTGGGCTGAGAAGTACTTTAGCTGTAGGCTAAAGTTATGACACCCTTTTAAGTTATTATATGAATGATTAGATGATGATACAAATGTAGAGGGCAAAGACCATGAGTGACAACTCAATTATCAAAGATTCCTTGAAACATTATAAATATTTGCCAATATCGACTACTATGTACACATAAATAGGTAGCTCAGCAACTTCTTTTAGCATATCTATTGAAGGGTAAATCACGTGTCATATAATTCACTTTTTTAAAGTATAAGGCTCAGTGGTTTGTAGTATGTTTTCTTTTGTAGGACCAAAAGGAACAAAATTCTGCCAACACTCTGAATGAACAAGGAAATGGAAACTTTCTTAGAGCAGTCATAATGAAACATGGCCTGCTAATCCCATGATTTTAGACAGTAAGGACCACTGAAAAATGGAGCTGTTAGGCAATATATTGGTGTTGTTTAAGACACAAACCTGTGGTAATTTGTTACAGAAGCACTCCCTTCTGGCCAGCAAGTTTCCACTGAAAAATCTGCTGATAGTTTCATGAGGGTTCCCTCGGATGTAACAAGTTGCATAACTAACCCCAATTATCATTTGATCAACAAACAGATAACTCTAACCAAGGTATTTAAAATGAAATCAAGTGCCCAAGATATTTCAAGTGTTCAGAGATTAGGACTGTGCCATCTTATACTTCAATGTTATAGGCAGCTAGACTGTGGAAATTAAACGTGTATAAAGGGGAAGGTCATAGGCTCTGGATTAGTAAAATACCTGACTGTCATTTGGGAAACACTCCGGTGTGGCATTTGAGTCTTCTGTGATATGAATCAGCCACATGTGGCTAACACAGATTCCATTTTGATGCCTGATAACACTGCCCTGAGTATGTGGCAGTACTGCTATATTTAGTTGTTAATCTATTTTAATCCATCAATTTGAATATTCATTAAAACATGTCAACAAGATAAAATGCAAATAAATAAGAAGACAGTTTGCAAAGGTGTTGATAAATGTATGACACTGGTAAAATAACAACATAAAATGTATGAAATCAAGCTTAGATCCAATTAAAATCTAAGAGTTTCAATATTATTTCTCAAGGTATTTCTTTGTTTAGGAGTATGCAAGCCTATTTGTTTAGGTCTCCATTTCCTTCTTAGATTTTGTCTTAATATCTACAGTACATGATGGCTTTAGGAAGAATTTTTTATCATTATAGGCTATCATTATGCAGAAAACACTCAGGTTTATGTCTCTCTATTTGATAATTTAGATTTGGCAGCAGATGATCTGATTCAGAGTCTGTCTACAGTGAATAATTGAAAGTCAGAAATGTTTTAAATTAAATTCTGACAAAGATGAAATGCTTTGTGGAGGAATCTTAATGTTTGTTAAGTTCCTTGTCCTCTTTTTCATGGCCTCTTAATGGCTACAATCTTGTATCTGCTTTTCCAAAGAAAAGTCTGTGTGCTATTTAAGATTCTGTGGGGGGAGCCTTCAGTCACTTTAAATCTGTTCCTCTGTGTTCTTTCACCAACTTAAGTATATTGTAAGTGTAAAATAAAAAGAATAGCAATGAAAGAGAGTTTCTGACAGGATGGCATAATTATTTAGTTAGTGTCAATATATATTTAATTTCCTGTTAATGGATATATTATAGATAAAAGAAATCAGACTGGTTATTGATCTCAAATGGATAAATATAAAGAAGATTTTGGTGGAATTTAGGAGCAGTGGTCCTCTGATATACTGAATGGTCATCTGAATTACCAGTTGATGATACTGCAGAACTGGTAGGAAATATTCAAGTTTTCTTGTATGCAAATTACACATATATCCACTTCCTATTTGTAGACTCAATATAGATCCATAGGGAGTTGAAATACAGGTATATTCCAGGTTTGCAAGCACTAATCTTGGTTTAGGGGTAAAATATAAACTTTAGATAATATTGACTTGGATTCAATTTCCAGCTCCACTCTTTATTATTTGTGTGACACTGGAACAGTTACTAAATAATCAACTTCAGTTTCCTCATTCATAAACTGGGAATTATATTGCCCTCAACTGTTAATTCAATCAACACATATTTACTGTATATACACGATGAGCTAGGCATAACCAAGCAATGGACGGTAGAGTAGAAAACAAAATTTCTGCCTTCATGGACCTTAAATTCTAGTAGGAGACAATAAATGAGAAAATAAAATATATGTTAGATAATTATAAATATAACAAAAATAAGATATAGAGAAATGTTATGAAAGTATGGGGTGGGTATGTGTATATATATTGTGTGTGACATGAAGAATTCTAAGATAGTGTACACATGCTTTCTCCCGGTTGTTTAATCAAGACAAATTTATACACATAGTTTAGAGATTTTATATATATAATATATAGTTTGCATATATATAGAATTTTATATATAACATCTGGAAACTAAATAGTCAGCTCTGTTTTATTGGTAAAACAAACACTCAGTGTTGGAGGAATAACTCCAATTTCTTATTTCTTGCAAAACTAGAACCAGGTGTTCCATGGTACCAGAAAGGAAGACATTAAAATATCTACATTCAGTGTGTTCTGTTTAATTATTAAAATACATACAAAGGGATGCCAGTCACACAAGAAATGCTACTGAAGGCAGAAGAAATTGTCAAATTCCTGTGATTAAAGATTCTAGGTCTAGTATGTGCTAGGTCTAGTATGTGCTATGATGCTTTTTGTAACCCAAGAGGATTTTCAAGAAGAAAGTTTGACCCTGTCTGCAATTCCTCATCTGCTTTGGTTTCTTTGCTGTTCCCAAGAAGTGTGACCCAGTAAGTATCAATATATCCTTGTTGTGTGGCATAGGTGAAATCTCGAAACATACCTGATGACTGCTTAACATGAAACTGGTATCTTTTCTTCTAAACACCCCCCCCATTTAGTGGCTGACCCAAGTTACTTGCATCACTTTACAAAAACATTGTTGCTGTAGAGAACAAAATAAAATTTCAACAGTTATTCTCGTTGTTATGGATTTTTGATGGCCTGATCTTAAATTATGTAAGTTTTTGGCTTTTTTATTGAATTAACAAAGACTAGTAAATCACCAGACACATATTTATCATCATTAGCAATATCTCCATATTTTCTTCTTACCAGCCCCTGAAAATATATTTGTGTTCCATGTTCTTAAAAGTCACAACATATAGAAACATCATATCTAAAAATATACGTGGAGAAAAAAAATCCCTAAGTAATTGATATTGTGCATGATTTTTATTTTTATTAATGCTGCCCCATATTTTTTATTTTTAAAGTAAACATTAGATATTTTTTAAAAGTCACAGGTTAGTAAAAACAATTTTATATATGCCAAATGCTCCAAAATAAATAATAGACACTAAGATAAGAAACTATCTCAATCAAAATGAAAATTCTCTAGAGGGGCTTCCCTGGTGGCGCAGTGGTTGCGCGTCCGCCTGCCGATGCAGGGAAACCGGGTTCGCGCCCCGGTCTGGGAGGATCCCACATGCCGCGGAGCGGCTGGGCCCGTGAGCCATGGCCGCTGGGCCTGCGCGTCCGGAGCCTGTGCTCCGCAACGGGAGAGGCCACAGCAGAGGGAGGCCCGCATACCACAAAAAAAAAAAAAAAAAAGAAAAAAAGAAAATTCTCTAGAAGGACTAGGAGTGGTAATTGCTTTCATTATTGTTTCCTTATATTAGAACTTCTCTATAATAAGCATATACTGTCTTTATTTAAAAAAATAAGTTTCATTTTAATTGCAAATTTTACTTCATCATTATTTATCTGGATAGATGTCTTAAATGAGTTAGGTTCAATAATGTGTTATGAGTCTCTCTCCGTTAACTAAATGTCAAGTCTCAGAAACAATATTTCAAACTTTGGCATATCAATGTCATTACATTAAAATATATATTTTATTAATTATATTGAGTATAGATTCCCAGAGGCAGAACTGCCTAGTCAACCACCTGCTTCACCTCCAACAGTAGCTATCTGTTGTTGATTTCAGCCATCATCAGCAATGAGAAGGTCTTAAATCCGTGAGCCAGAGACTAAGATCAACACCAACGTCATTTCCACAGTCAAGATTGACTACATCCAGGCCTTAGAAATAAACAGGGATATAGAGTGCCTGAGAGGGTCTTGTAGTTTGGAGTACTGATCTGAACATAGGGTCTGTGGGGTCTTCTTCAGTGCCTTTTGGATCTAGGGTTTCATTCAGGAATACCCCATTTCAAACCAGACCAAGCCTGACACCCCAGAAGGAACCCTAGCAAGGAACCATTTAGGAGTAGAGGCAGCAACCGGCTAGAGGTGCGATTGGTGGGACTGAAACTCATCTGTCCTCAGGCTCCATTGTGTTAACCTGCCAAGTCATCTTGACTCAAGGGAGTTCTCACATTAGTGTTTCTAAGCCAGACCTCCCCAGGGTGTCTGAGCCTGGCATCCAGGGCCTATTAGGAACCAGCATGCAAGTAGGAATAGAAGTCTCCTGTTATGGGAATAGGTGGATGGAATTTGATAACCCTCTGTGGGGACAGCCTTTAGTATCTGTTGGATCCAAATGATTCTCCAGGAGTGGCCACAACTAAGCAGGATCTGTCCATGGTTCCAGGTCTAAGAACTGGTTCTGAAAGATGCAAAGTTGGCTGCCCCAATGAGGGGTTATGGTGCTTTGCAGCACTTAGCTGACCCCACGCTCATGCGGCTAGGTCTTTACTATTCCTGGGAAAAGACTCAGGGATCCAAATATCTCCTAGAGATTCTATAGTCATGTCAGGGCTGTCCACCTATCCACCCATTCTCCTGCCACATGTTTCCCAGCTCTAAGGGGTATGTCCCTTCAGAACCTGGATGGGTGATATGGGAAACTTAGACAAGGCTGATTAGGATACCCTTGAGTACAGCTTTGACTTAATGTGAAATAAAAGAAAGTACAAGGATTAGAAATGTGTCACTGCTTACATGTACACTTAACTTTGAATTTATACTTTAAATCTGTTTCTACTGGTTTGACAGTAAAATTAAATTATGACCCCTCTTCATCATTTCTCTTTACAGAAAGTCTTTTTTTTCCCCTTGTTGTTCTATTTGTCAATTACTACATGAGTAACTTTTTATTTAGTGAATTTCTTTTCTGTTACGTGTATATTTGATAGGGAAGAATTAATTTTATAATCAAGTTTCTAGGTGTCATTTTTTTAAGTTCTTGGAATTTTGATTTTCATTACAGACTGATTTAGAGAGAATGGGTATGTTTACCATGATGAGTACTCTTTTCCAGACATTTGACATGCCATTCCATTTATTTAGGAAAGTCTACTTTAATGCTTTTTTCAAAAGCTTTTATAGATTTACAGATTTTTAACTATAGCTGTCCTTCAGATTTCTTGTTAAAATATTCAATGAGTATATTTTGTTGCCATCAATCATATTGCTTTTTTTTAAAACCTCCAAAGCTCTTATCTTTTTTTATTATTGATGCAATAATTGACATATGTTTTATTAATTTTCAGGGTACAACATAGTGATTAGACTTCTATGTACATTTACATCATCACAATAAGTCTAGTTACCATCTGTCACCATTTAAAGTTATTACAATATTATTGACTACACTCCTATACTGTGTATTATATCCACATGAATTATTTACTTTATTACTGGAAGTTTATGCCTTTTAATCCCTTTCACCTATTGACTTAAAAAAAGTGTTCAATTTTTAAATGGGTTATATGTGCCCACTGTAAACATTTTAAAAAGTCCTTCCATTGATATCGTCTGTTAAAAATGAGATCTATCCTTTCATTTCTTTCATCTAACTCATTTTGTACATTTGAAGGTAATTCTTGTACATAATTTAAAATTTTCTATATTGTTTCTTTCATTTCTCTAATTCCATTTATTAGACTTTTGAGTAGAATATTCAAGGAGTGTTAATAACACACACCCTAGTTAGTCTTCCTGAGTTTAGTGTTAATTCCTATGTTACTGTACTATGCACAATACTAGCTTATGAGTTAATGTTATGCTAATGTATTTTTATTTAAGGCTTTTAAATGATTTTTGAACTTTATCAAATAAATTTTCAACGAAATGACTGTATGAATTTTATGCTGACCTATTAATATGATGAACTGTATTAATATATTTCTTAATATTATACCATGTTTACATTCTTGAATTAAGCCTGTTTGCTGAATTTTTAGTAATGATTTTTACACAAATATTAACAGTGAGACTGGTTTTAGTATTCTCTCATTGCAATAGTATTTAGTATTCTCTCATTGCAATGGGTTTATGAATACATTATTGTTATAATTAATAATTATTATTATTATTTCAAAAAATAATTCAGAAAATTTTAACTATCATTTTTGTCTAGAAAACTTTAAAAATACTGGAATTAAATATTACTTAGAAATTTTGTAGAATTTTTCCTACTTGAAAATACCTATATCTGGTGAATGTTGAGATGTTATCCAGAGCATTTCATTTATTTATTTTATTTATTATTATTATTTTTTTTTTTTGCGGTACGCGGGTCTCTCACTGTTGTGGCCTCTCCCGTTGCGGAGCACAGGCTCCGGACGCGCAGGCTCAGCGGCCATGGATCACGGGCCCAGCCGCTCCATAGCATGTGGGATCTTCCCGGACCGGGGCACGAACCTGTGTCCCCTGCATTGGCAGGCGGACTCTCAACCACTGCGCCACCAGGGAAGCCCTATCCAGAGCATTTTAAACCAAAGTTTGAAATGGAGATTTATTAATGCTGTTATAAAAATGATTGATTTATTATATCAGCTTGGTTGCCTTTGTTATATTTTTAGTTTTTGAACATTATTTCTCTAAGTATCCTTCTAGTTAACATGAAACCATTTTATATAATTTATAGTTTCTTAGAGAAACATCCATTTCATCTAGATTCCCAAAAAGTTTGCATATAATTGAGCAAATAATTGACTAACTCTATTTATAAACTAGAAGCTTTTTCCTATTTATTTCATATGTGCATTTTTGTAAATGAAATAACTTGGTCTATCAATTTTATTTCTCTATCTGGTCACCAAGTTTTCTAATTAATAAAAATTTCTATTTAATTGCAGCAATAATTTGATACTCCTGTTGTGTTTTCTTCATTTTCTGTTTTCAAAGGAATTTTGGTTGGAAATTTGAGGAATGCTCTTTTAAGGGCTGTCATCCAGAGCATTTTTAAATCAGTTTTGAAATGGAGATTTATTCATGCTGTTATGAAATGTGATGGATACAATCATATTAGCATTGGTTGCCTATGTTATACTTTAGTCATAAGTCCAAGTCTTTTAAATAATGCTGTTTATAATAATTATTTTCATCTAAAGTCTCAGTGTTAACTCTGATATCTATTTTTATGTGAATTTTAAAGTCGAAGTCACATAATTTTATGGACTTTTAATATGCATATTCTCTTCATATTCATTCTAAATAAATCCTTATTTGCATTCTACCTAGAGCATTTTAAAGTCATTTTCTTCAAAAGGAAGCAGTATTATTCAGTTGCTTGTATCTTAAGAAGGCAAATTTCAGGAAGAAATAAATTTCAGGGACTGATGTTTTTCTTTAAACTGTATATGAGAAATGCCCAGAAATTCATGGCTTGAATATAATAGTTCTGGGTTAGATGATCCAGTATACTATTTTCCTGAAGATACTAATTTTGCATAGATAAATCAGTCATTTTTTTTTTCTATTTTGTTGCATCAATATTTTGGAATATCTATGCCAAAACAAGATGTAAAAATAGCAGCACTATTATACACATTTACGAAGGTTTCCATTATTTTAAACTATAATTTTTTACTTTGTTCCTTTAACAATTGAGCGATGTTTAATGTGACATTTTGGCTTATTGTTTTAAAATTCTTGGCCAAAGATAATAGATTGAATTGAGTCCATAGTTTAGATTATAAAACATAGGACAAGTAAGAACTGAACAGAGGAGGAATGCACAGATAAATGTTGGGCCAGAATTGATGTGCCTTTCATTTGTATTACAACGTATAAACTGATATGTTAGTTGAGTCTAGAATGATACTCTCTGCATGGTACAATCTCAAACTTCTTCAAGTTGTCAGTAACTTTCTCTGAGAGAGGAATGCAGCAAACTTGTAAGATAGGTCATTTCAAGCAGAGCTGAACTGGTAGGCATTTACCACAGGTGGTTATAATCCCCTCTGTCCTGTCCTGATAGGAAACAGATTAGCTAGCTTTTAACTTTCCTTTCCTTTTCAGAATCTGTTTCCTAACTTTAAAGAAAACAAAAGAGATACCTGAAGATTTAAATGTTCAGTCCCTAAACTGTCCCACAAACAATCCTAGAATAGCTACTTAAGCATTTGCTGTATAAGTGTAAAAGTAAGATTTTATTAATATGGATAACATGTATGAATTTATGTTTCTCATTTCACTAGGATGTTCACTTCCAAGTAAATTTCCATTACTATAAATTCCAGGTGCCTCACCTATCTACTCTCTGGGGAATGGGCTGTTTCTGCTACCTTAAAGAATTATTCAAGAAGCCTCCGTAATATTAGTGATTGTGTTTGACTACAGAAATTTTGGAGGTTTACAGGTCTTTGAGATTTTCAAGATGAGGTTTATTTATAGGAACGTTTTTTAAACCTTAAATCTTAATCACAGTTTCTTGTTTATGCTCTGTTCTTTAAGCAGTTTGCTAACACATGAAGGTTTTCTTGGCCAATATTGACTTCTTTGTTCATAATGGCATAGACATATGCCCATCCAGTAAGAATCCTAGACATGCTCAGAGTATTACTTTCCTGAAATTCTACCACATAGAGCGTGGTTAACTCAATTTCTGGTTAAAGGAGAAATAGTATGAGTTACTGGTGCCTGTCACCAGCACACACACGGCCCATGTGTTAGCTGCTGCTAATAGTGACTAACCAGGTGAAACAGTTTTTTTAATCTTGAGGTCAGCAGTCACTAAAACAACCATGAAGTAAAGTGGTATCCCAGAGTGTTAGCTTTAGCTTCCCAGTAAATTTGGCAGTTTCCCACATTGTTTTACATTTTATATATGTTTTGCATGAATAAAATGCTATGCTCTATTTTACGAGTGTCTTCTAATCACTAGTATATGACACTCATTAGAAGTTAAAATTTTTATTACAGATTCCAATAATACTCAGAGAAAGCTAGTTAAGTATACTGGTGAATGCTTCCTGATATTTAGAGTAAGTATAAAATACATTTCTCTGGAATTCTATAGCATGTATCTAACACTCCAACACGAAACCCAAAACTCCATCTAGTGGTATAATATTTAGATTTCAGTTATGAAAGTTTATTCAAATTGTTTAATATAATTTAATGATGATGATAATACTTTTGGAAGCCCCTTCAACAAAGCATCACTATTTAATCCTACACCCTTAAATACTGACACTTTCTTGCAAATAGCATGGACTTTTAAAAACCGTGAATGTGACCAGCCTTTAAAAGAATATTGTCTATAATTTAAAAATGCTATTACGGTAAACAGATTGAAGGACAAGAATAGGTGTATACACAACTATGCCTCACAAAATGTAAAAATTAACTTGAGAAAGGTTTTTCACTGTGGCATTCCATTACCCTTATTTTTCTCTTAAGTCTGAGAGCAGGCAGTCAAACAGTAGCCTATCATTGGCCCAGCTTAAGATTAGCTTTAAACATGATTATTTTCATTCAGAGACAGACCTTCTTTACCCTTCCAGCCTCCTAATTCAAGAGTGTGATTAATTCAAATCCATCCAAGTATGTGGTTTTAAAAGGTGACAGTGTTGGAAATGCACACACCTCCAGATACTGCTGGCATAAGCAATATCATACACATGTTAATATACTAATTTACCCCAAAAGCTTGAACACTGGATACTGTTTTCACAGTGGCTGACAATTACTTTTTAACATCAAACTAAGGGGTAAAGAAAATGCTTTAAACTTGTATTGAGCTATTTGAATTGTTTACTATAATTCTAACATGATGTATAATATCATTATACTGCTTTACAATCAGATAAGTGAAAAGTTAACCTTTAAATTGATTTTCTAGAATGCATTCTCTGTATGTGCTGTCAATCCTCATTAAATGAGCAATTTTTATAGTACTGGTTACATGACAAAAATAACACTTCCCACTTGCTAATGACAACTTCCTTCCACCTTAAGTAAGAAAGAAAACATATAAACCAAAATTAGTATGTTAAACGAAGCTGCAGGATAATAAAGGACAGCAAAAGAGAAGAAGAGACAAGAACAGTGTGGATGGGAAAACTGCAATTTAATAGTATGCTCCAAGGGGCTTCCCTGGTGGCGCAGTGGTTGAGAATCTGCCTGCTACTGCAGGAGACACGGGTTCGAGCCCTGGTCTGGGAGGATCCCACATGCCGCGGAGCAACTAGGCCCGTGAGCCACAACTACTGAGCCTGCGCGTCTGGAGTCTGTGCTCCGCAACAAGAGAGGCTGCTACAGTGAGAGGCCTGCGCACTGCGATTAAGAGTGGCCCCCGCTTGCCACAACTAGAGAAAGCCCTTGCACAGAAACGAAGACCCAACACAGCCAAAAATAAATACATAAATAAATTAATTTAAAAAAATAGTATGCTCTACTACCTGACACATCAAATTGCAAACATGAAAACAAATATTAAAATGTCTTCATTTTAATATGAAATGACAAAGTTAAAGATCCAGCTGTACAGAAAACAGCAACTTTAATCATTAAATGGAACTCATAATAATTCTTGTAAATTCCTGTTTTTTTCTAAACGTTCAATGAAAAAATTACTACTCATAGTAGAGTCATGCTGGGATAAAGTATGTTAAACTGTTAGTTTCTACACATCAGGGAAAAAAAAAAAATCAAGGATTTCTGTTTTAATTTTCCTGACAAATAGTTTAGTTCTAAACAAGTACTGGTATTTTATTATCCAACATATTATTTTAATCTGTTTATTTTATGAACTGTTCATTTACTTTGCATATTTGTAGACTATTTTTAGTCTAGATCCTTGTATTTCCTTTAGTTTTGGACATATTTTACAATTGTTAGGATGGTAATTTTAATATTATTGAAAGTTCCTTATTTTTCACTATTTTTTTTAGGTCATATAAAATATATTCTAACTTTGAATCAGTTAAGACTTGATCAATCCCTTCCCTTATGGATTTCATTTTTTATATGAAAATTTTATCTCAAAAATTTATTTATAATCATCAATTATAGTCAAGTAGTAATTAATTACACTAAAAAATAGAGTCATTTCGGCAAAAATTAAATTGGGTCAGAACCTTACTAGACCACTGAATAAACACAGAACATGAATAAACAGAGTCATGAAAATTGCCTAACATATTGTGAAACTGTTTGTGATATAAACTGCAACTTTCCTAATCAACATCCTAAAACCATCATAATGTGAATTTTGTTATCAGGAAGCTACACTTACCACTATTTTTTATTATTCTGTTTCTAACTCTTATTGGAAAATGTTCTCTCAAGGTCTGAAGGTATTAACAGTTTTTGAAATATATATGGGCTATGGATTGAACTGTTCCCTCCAAGTTTATATACTGAAGCTCTAACCCCCAGTGTAAAGGTATTTGGAGATGGTGCCTTTGGAGGATAATAAGCTTAGATGAGGTCATGGATGTGGGGCCCTTATGATGAGATTAGTGCTCTTAGAAGAAGGGACACTAGAGAGCTTGCCTTGTCTCTCTCTATCTCCACCTGCACTGAGGAAAGACCATGTGAGGACATAGCCATCTTCAATCAAAGAACAGAGTCCTCAGCAGACAATGAACATGATAGCACCTTGATCTTGGTGATCTTTCAGTCTCCAGAACTGTAAGAAATAAATTCCTGTTGTTTAAACCACCCAGTGTATAGTATTTTGTTATAGAAAATTAGCCTGAGCTAATACAAAACATATTTTTTATAAAAATTGCAGAAGTACCATTTATACTCTAGCATCTTCTGTAAGAAATTTATTCTGGGCCTCATAATTTCTTAACTAGCAATTCTAGATCTCAAGAGATACTATATAATTTGAAAGATTCTATGGGAACAAATTTTAATTGCCAACTTGTATAGCAACCAGTGTGAGAAAAATTAAATATATATGTATAATAGCTGATCAAAGTTTCAACTCTTTATCTCCACTTGGAAGCCAAGCAGGATAAAAAAATCATGTATGTGTGTGTGTGTGTGTGTGTGTGTGTGAAAATGTTGTGTGTAAATGCATGTGTATGTATGCATGTGTATACTCTATAAATTTCAGTTCCACACAACTCTTTAATTCTTACAGACTTTAACTTGTTTGGGTTTTTTTTTTTTTTTTTTTTTTTTTTTTTTTTTTTGTGGTATGCGGGCCTCCCTCTGCTGTGGCCTCTCCCGTTGCGGAGCACAGGCTCCGGACGCGCAGGCTCAGCGGCCATGGCTCACGGGCCCAGCCGCTCCGCGGCACGTGGGATCCTCCCGGACCGGGGCGCGAACCCGGTTCCCCTGCATCGGCAGGCGGACGCGCAACCACTGCGCCACCAGGGAAGCCCTGTTTGGGTTATTGATGCAATTATTTCACAGACATTTTTTCTCAAGTTATTAATTTTTAATTGTTATTTTTTTGCTGCTTTTCTTGTCAAGCACTCCTGGTTGTTTTAACTGATGTTATAATCTCTGATTTATACAACTACTGCAAAACTAAATAAATCAAATAAGAAAAAGATCAATATTCTTATGTAACTAGTCAAATAAAATCACTGGGATTATGCTTACTTCTTAATCAAAACATATCTATTATGTATCCACCATTGCACTTGCTACTCTAAAAGATATTACACAATTATAAAGCATAACTGCTAAGTCAAAGGTCTTACAATTTAATTGAAAAAAACAAGGATACATAATAATTCAATTCTAAACTCCAGTCTAACAAAAATTACAGTAGCAACACAGGGAATCGAGAATTATTACATTCCTGGACTACAATCATTAGTAAATGGTTATATGAAAGATTTGAAAATTTGTTATTTGGGGAGAAGAAACAGTAATATTTATGCTTTGAAACCTCTGATAACCTTTAGGGAAGGTGTGATAACTAAATATTTAACAATGAGACACAAACACAAAGAGCAGAAGAGGAACACCTTGCTGTGCTAGGCTTTATTTCTTTAGTTACTGCATCACTTAATAGTGTTTTTAATTACAAACTTTGCAGTGCTTTGGTTAGTCTCAAGCATTGCATTAATTTGAACATGTCCTGAGCCAAAACCAATAAAAAATATTAATTTATTGTAACAATGGATATATTTTGATTTATTGTTCATGGTTCTATTTTTATGAAATATTTTTCCATAGTTCCATAGATTAGTTTTTTTATGGAAGCAGTAAGTCAAATTTTATATGTAAGATTTTGCCATTTTATTATCTAAGAGCAAGAAAATTGTATTTTATGTAACAATGAAATATATTAAATAATATTAGAAATTATAGTTAATAAATGATCAAACAATAGCCACTGTTTAGTGACCATGACAGAATGGTCACAATATCATTCATCAATTTTATAAATCAGTCTTTTTATTAGGCATCACACATACTGTATCCTGTTTTTCCCTCACACAAATATCAAATTTGAAATTATTATACCCAATGGAAAATAGGAAAACTGTTTCAAAGTACTTAAGGAACTTGACCTATCCATACGGAAGCACGGTTTATATCCTGTTTTCTCTGACTCCAAAACCTGCTATACAGCAGAGCAAAAGTATTGGGCTGGCCAAAAAGTTCGTTCAGATTTTTCATGTTATGGAAAAACCTGAACAAACTTTTTGGCCAACCCAATAACATATTCAAAGTTTAGTGTTTAAAAAAAATCCCTTAAATGTTAATGTTCCCAGGGTTATGTTCTATATCCATATTTTCTTTGCTGTCTTTTTGGCAAAGTATACAAACAATTTCCTCTCTGCTTCAATTACATTTTATATATTCAACCCTGAACACTTGTTTTTTTTTGTTTTTGCCAAACTCATAAAGCCAACTGAGAGAAACCTATTACTTGATATATGTTACTGAACTTCTATTCTCCCAAATCTTCTCCTTCCGTGTTGATATATCATTCAACAATTCTACCACCCACCCATTACCCAAGGAGGAAACCATGATATCAACCTTGTCTTCTTTGTTCACCATTTTCACTGTTAATTCTAACTCCTATGTATCTTATTAATCTTTTTCATCCTCTTTATGCTTAAAACTTCCAGGGCCTGCCTGCAGCCCTTAGTTGGTCACTCTTTCTATCCCCAAGCCAGAATGTCTGGTACAGTCTTTTTCACATCACTTTCTTCTACACTGAAGCGCCTGCCTCCCTCTTTTACTTCTTAGAGCCTTTGTAATTACATAAGCCCACCCAGACAATCTAGGATAATCTTCTGATCTCAAATTGCTTAATCACATCTGGAAAGTCCCTTTTTTCCATGTAAGGTAACATGTCCACAGATTCCCAGGATTAAGATGGGACATCTTGAGGGGCCCATTATTTTGCCTACCACATTTATTCTTAAGTTTTCAGATTAAAAGTTAATCTTCCCCAAAAGCTCCTTATTATGGTTAACTGCCAGTCCTGTATATTAGCGTAACTTCTTAGTTGTTCTTACCATGCAAGAGTAAATAAGACAATCACTGACCTCATGTGGTTTATGATCTAGTGAATGATAAAGAAGATTAAACAAGTATGTACACAAGGGTAGGCATTTGGCTCACTATTGTACTCCCAATGACCATCAAAATTCATTCCATCTAGTAAATTTTAAATATTTTGAGTGAATGAGTGAATAAATAAGTAGAAACTACATTTTCTACTTAAACATATTTAATAATTTCACAAAGTGTCTTCTAATCATTAAATTCATATTTATCTGTAAAGATATTTTTTAACCAATATCTCATCCAGCCTTAAAGTCTTATTTTGTCTTCTCTGGTTTCATTCTTTTTCTCTAAAAAATCTATATATTACCCAAAACACTGATGACCTTGTATATCTGCCTCATAGAAAACATTTAATTAGGCAGAAATAATCATCCTTTACTACAATCTTTCCATACACTTGTATAGTCTTTCTATATACTTGCAGTGAACAATCTTAAAATGAAATTAAGAAAAACATTCCTTTCACAGTAAGATGAAAAGAAAAAAAAAAACTAGGCATACATTTAACAAATGAAGTAAAAACTTTTATAATATAAAAGCCACAAAATATTCAGAGAAATTAAACCATATCTAAATAAATGGAAAAACAATCCATGTTCATGACTGAAAGACTTACCTTGTTAAAATAGCAACACTCCCCAAACTTACCTACAAGTTCAACACATTCCCCATTACAATGCCAACTGACTTCATTACAGAAATGGACATGCTTATTATAAAATTCATATAAAATTATAAGGGACCCAGAAGAGCCAAAACAACTTTGAAAAATAAAACACAGTATATCAGGGGTCTCCAGCCCCTGCCTCCCCATGGGCTGCAGAGCAAGAGATGAGCAGTGGGTGAGTGAGCAAAACTTCATTTGCCGCTTGCTCCCCACTGGTCCCCATCGCTGGCATTATAGACTGAACCATCGCCTGCCCCGCCCCCCAGTCCGTGGAAAAACTGTCTTCCATGAAACTGGTCCCTGGTGCCTAAAAGGTTGGGGACCGCTGCAGTATCTGACCTCACACTTCCCAACCTCAAAGCTTACTACAATGCAATGGTAACCAAGACAGTATGATACTGATAGAGGAAGAGATATAGTTCAATGGAAGAGAACTGAAAATCTAAAATCCTCACACACATATGGCCAAATGATTTTCTACAAAGGTGCCACCATGACCACCCAAAGAGAAGAGTCTTTTCAACAACTGATACTGGGACAACTAAATAGCCACGTGCAAAAAATTAAGGTGGGCCCTTACCTGACACCCTATTTAAAAATTAAATCAAAATTGATTGAAGACCTAAATATAAGAGCAAAGGCTATAAAACTCTTATAAGAAAACAAAAGGGTAAATCTCTTTTACCTTATGTTTGGCAAAGGATTCTTAGAAGTGACACAAAAACATGGGCAACAAACAAAAAAATTGGATTAACCAATATTAAAAACATTGCTTCAAAGCACCATCAAGAAAGTGAAAACACACAGCATAGGAAAAAAAAATTTGCAAATCATTTATCTGATAAGGGACTTGTATCAAGAATATATAAAGAAATTTTACAACTTAATAATAAAACACAGACAACCCAATTAAAAGATGAGCAAATGATATGAATAGTTATTTCTTCCAGGAAGATATACAAATGGCCAGTAAGCACATGAAAAGATGCTCGACATCATTAGTTATCATGGAAATGCAAATCCAGAACACAATGAGACACCACTTCTCATACTTCAATGAGATGGTTAGAGTATTAGAGGAAGACAACAAGTATTTGTGAAAAAACAGAGAAATCAGAACATTGATACACTGCTGGTGGGAATGTAAAATAGCCTAGACACTTTGGAAAACACTGGTAGTTTCTCTACTGATTAAAAGTCGAGTTTTCCTATGACCCAAGAGGAATAAATGCATATGTCCACACCAAAACTTGTACATGAATGTTTAAACAAAATTATTCATAAAAACAAAAGGTGGAAACAATCCATAAATCAACCGCAGAATGAATAAACAACATATGGTATACCCATACAAAAGAATATTCAGACATAAAAGCAATGAAGTACTGATACATACGAGATGAATGAATCTTGAGAACATATGGTAAATGAACATAGTCAAAAAATATCACATATTTTATGACTGCATTCACATGAAATGGCTAGAACAGAAAAATATAGAGACTGAAAGATTAGTAATTGCTTAGGAATGGGTGTAGAGATAAAGGGTTAACAGGATGCTAGTCACAAGGTATGTGGTTTCCTTGTGAGGTGATAAAAATGTTTTATAATTGACTGGGTGTCACTGCACCTGTGAATACACTAAAAAAAAAAAAATTGAATTGCAAGCTTTGAATGGGTCAGTTGGAAGGTATGCTAATCATGTCTCTATAAAATGGTTTAAAAATAGTCAACTAGGGCTTCCCTGGTGGCGCAGTGGTTGAGAATCTGCCTGCCAATGCAGGGAACACGGGTTCGAGCCCTGGTCTGGGAAGATCCCACTTGCCGCGGAGCAACTGGGCCCGTGAGCCACAACTACTGAGCCTGCACGTCTGGAGCCTGTGCTCCGCAACAAGAGAGGCAGCGAAAGTGAGAGGCCCGCGCACTGTGATGAAGAGTGGCCCCCGCTCACTGCAACTACAGAAAGCCTTCTCACAGAAACGAAGACCCAACACAGCCAAAAAAAAAAAAAAAAAATTCAATAAATCAATAAATAAAAAATTTTAAAGGGGTATATTTATAAAAAAATATTCAACTAATACAAATTTCATTGCAAAAATAAAAAGGTATTTAACATTTTATCTCTCAAATGCTAAACAGAAAAATACATGACAATCACACTATGACAGGTAAATATATTTTTCTAAAACATCTGTCTTGCTTAACTTGCTCAATACCTATGACATCACTAGCATGTTAAAACAAACAAAAAATGGAGACCATTCTTGAAAATTCCCTGAGCAGATGAAACCAGTTTAGTCCTATAAGCAAAGCTTAATTTAGCTTATTTTGCAAGATTAACTTGACCTGGGTCACTTTTTGTTTATGCATCTGGATATCTTAAGCAAAACTTTAAAAAATGTCCCCAAATTGATACAAGATAACCACTAACCAATTTCCTATCATTTAAGAAAAATTCTAGTTTTATAACCAATCACAGTAAAAAACAGTCACTGCCTTCTCGTTGTACAAACTGCTTTAGAAAAATATACCCCTGGGCTTCATTCCATGTTTGGTTTGAGTGCTCCCATGTACCTTAAACTTTACTAATTACTACTTTTGTGATTCATTGGTTTTACTATTGTTATTTCTGAACTTTCCACAGTTCAAATATAGCATCCCTTAGTGATAGTCAAAAGTTCCTTAAAGCTCTCACGCAGACGCTTGGAAATCAATCCCCTTTCCTCTTTTACCAAATGATATATAACTGTACCAAACTGCTACACTTAGGTGAATAGAGAGATTCCAATCTGTAGCTCTTTTATCTTTGTTCCTCTGATACTCTTTCTTTTATTCCTATTTGATTTACTATATCTCTTTGCTATAGAAATCTTATTCTAGTTTCTATATAAATATCTAGTACAAAACATCATAAATAGCTTGAGAGAGTAAACATCATGCAAAGTTATTTCAATTGAACCAAGAATAAAGGTCTGCCCCAAGAAGAGGGAAAAAATATGGAACCTACTTGTCACAAGTTGGTTTCTTTGAGAAGTAGACTCTGAAGCAGAAAGCAGGCGGTTTATTAAGGAGTTCTCCTGGGTCGTGAGCCTTGAATGAGGAAAGAAGGAAGCTGGATCAGAGGAAGAAGTCAAGGTGCAATGCAGTTTCAATGGAAGGGCCCAGCTACCTCTGCAGGGAGTACTGAGGATGGGGTGACCCATCTGAGTTATTCCAAGACTGAATGAAAATACAGGGTATTTTTATGCATGTGTTGAGCAATCACTGGATGTGGACCAATCAGAGATGGGGTCATAACCTTTGTGATAATCTTTAGTTGAGGCAATCATGAAGCATGATGGTGGTAATCTCTATTAAGGGTTGACAGCTGAGTGCTGGATGCCGGCAACAGTTGCATCAGCTGGGCTAAAAACATCTAATTCTGAAGAGGGATAAATGGATTGCAACTCATGACCGCCACACTGCTAAAAGAACTATTTATTACCTTAAATAATACGGTAATCTAAATTAATACTTAATAAACTATTTCTAAATGAAATACAATAAAGCATAAGGATACAATAACTCCACATACAGATATTTCTTTTGAAAATGCATCTGTCAATCTTATTATTGCCCATATGAAGGTAGTGTTATATTTTTCTTTGGCTGCTTTTCAGATTTTATCTTTTGTCTTTTAGCAATTTTCAATTATTTTTCTAGGCATGGTCTTCTTTATGTTCATCATATTTGGGGGTGTGTAACTACTCTTAAATCCTTGATATCTTTCTTCCCTTTGCCCTGCCTCACTCCACTCTTCCCTATCTCCTAGTACATTAATTAGGATGATTGACACTTTGATCTTTGTCCCAAATGTTTCTTATGCTCTTTTCTCCATTTTTCATCCATTTCCTCTTCAGATTGTACTGACCTATATTATACTTTACTGATTCTCTCTTTTTGTTCATCCAATCTGCTGTTAAGACCACCTACTGAGATAGTAATTGTTCTATTGTATTTTCTTTTTTCCAGGTTATCCAAGTTATCTCCTCCGTTTGAATTCTCCTATGAAAGTCTCATCTTGTTAGGTACAGTTAGCTACAGTTGTTTTAATGTTTTTAATAACTCCACAGTCTTGATCATACGTGGGTCTATTTTTGTTGAAATTTTTATGTTGGTTTTAAATAATTTAGTACTGTATTTAGATGTGTCTGGTAGTTTTAGATGTAATAGTAGTCACTGTACATGAAAAATTTTAGAGATGTAGCTTTTATCTTCCCCCAGAAAGGATTTAATTTTCATCTGACAATTATAATAGGTATAATGGGATTCAGACTTTATAGGGACTTGTCTATTTATGGTTTGTTTTTATTAGTTTTATGGGACTCAGATACAAACCTGAAATATTTACTAGAGCTACTCATACTAGCCATGGCCTGTACTCCACCTTTTAAAACCCAAATACTGTAAGACAACCAAAGATTCTGCTTAGTTTTCAGGACTCTTAGATTCACGTTTCTGTTGGCCTTCCTGATCTCTTAGTCCATGCACATAAATATGAAAATGCCTTAAGAGGATAAGTGGTATAGAATATTAAGCTAACCTCTTTGTTGTTTTTTTCTTCAGAACCTGGACCCCTCAGCTTTTTATCTTTGAAACCCTGAACTTCAGTGTCATGTTCTAACCCTATGATTCCACTTTTAAAAGCACTAGGCTTCTACTTTCTTCTTGGCCTGTTTGCTCTCTATTGCTTATAGATAAGCAAAGGGTGGAGGGTGATAGTCAATGCTTGGAGCAACTTAATAAATCTCCCATTGAAGAAAATCAATATTCAAATTTGAGCTTTCCACGAGACTAGCATGAGGGTTTGTGATCTATGCTGGGCTTTGAAGCAGGAATAAGTGATGTAAAAAGGCAGAGAATAATGAAGAAATGGAAGTCACAACAACAACCAGGCTATAGGGGCACATTATGTCTCTCACATTTGGCAGCACTGTCATGATTCCAGCAGAGATATTGTGTCTAGGGTCCCTAATACTGAGGCAGCTGAATCCAGTGCTTCGGAGATCTGAGCAATGATGTCCTTGCTAGGCTGATTCTGTGACATGTTCTGCTTGTGGTTCTAATGATGAACCTTTAAACTACTCTCAACATTTTTAGCAATTTAGTGAGATATCCAGTAAAGTCTCAATAAATTATTTTCTGGTGTTTGCACAAATGAATTATATTGCATTCAACCAATTTATACAGTCACCAACAACGTATGACTGTTTGTTTCCCAGCACACATCAAACTTTTAGGTTGCTGCCCATTGGGTAGGTGGAAAACTACATTTCATTATTAGTTTAATTTTTATTTAATTGAAATATGAGTAAAATCAATTGCATTTTTAATTTTTTTAAAAACCGGCCACAATTTACTGATTGCTTGCTATATGCAAGTGAATTTGTGAAGTGTTTTACATTAATCTTCCCATTTAACACTCAGCAGAATCTTTTGATATAGTTGCTAGCACTACTCTATTGTATAACTGAGGAAACAAATGTTTAGAAATATAAAGTGACTTGCCCAATATACTATAGCAAATGAGTGTGGAGCTGGGATTTTAAGCCAAGTAGCCTGACTGCAGAGCCCATGTGTTTAAGTACCATGCTTCAGCAGTTCCCCTTAATATAAAATATCTTTGTTCATTTAATTGATTTACAATTGTACTATTTTTACAATAAGAAAACAAAATAAGGCTAATCTTATTTTATAATTAAAATGAAGACAATAAAATGAATTATTATTATAGAACCTTAAATATATGACCAGCGCATAATGTCATATAATACGAAAAAGAAGGTAAAATTCATTAGAAAACTAGAAGAAAATACATAGATAAGATTTGGTGTGGGCTTCCCTGGTGGCACAGTGGTTGAGAGTCCGCCTGCCGATGCAGGGGACACGGGTTCGTGCCCCGGTCTGGGAAGATCCCGCGTGTCGCGGAGTGGCTGGGCCCGTGAGACATGGCTGCTGAGCCTGTGCGTCCGGAGCCTGTGCTCCGCAACGGGAGAGGCCACAACAGTGAGAGGCCCGCGCACCGCAAAAAAAAAAAAAAAAAAAGATTTGGTGTGATATTTGAGGTGTCCCACCAAACTGGTAAAAAGTATAAATACCTAATTCCTAAAAACCTATGTTTTCTAAGTAAATTTTTCTTTGTATATATTTAGAAAATGCTGTATATTTGTGCATATATATATAGAGAGAGAGACACACATATATTGGTATGTACATATGTATATGTGTTTATGTGTGAGTGTGTGTTTTGGCAGATCTTCTGAATTACCAAAATAATAAAAAGTCCTCATACATACTATTCATACAAATAGTCAAAAATGTTTTTAAAAACACTAAAGCAAAACAAAACAAACAAAAAACATAGCCTGAAAATATTTCTTGTGGACTGATCTTGAAATGAATTATCTACTTTGCTAGAGGAACAAATTGTAATAGGAATTTGTTGGTCAATAAATCAAGACTATATAATCTTCTATGTAAGAATCAAAAGTGATAATCAATAATATTTGACTAATTGGCCCTACATGATGAAATTAAATATCACTCTGTTCTCTAAATGTATCTCCACTCCTTAATGAATTGCTAATGGATGCTATACATGTTTACATTTTTGATCTGTGTCCTAAAGCCATTTTGAGATTATGCTGATGCAATATAATTCTTATTATATTTCCCCAACATAATGTTTGCCCAGTGTTAAAATGGACATTGTTCTGAGTATAATATCCAGAAAAAGATCTCAATTTTATTATCCTTCTCACATTGTTTTCCTTTCTTTGAACATTTCTGGCATTCACACCCAAAGCTGTATATTATGACAAGCACCAAAGCTATGTCATGTTTGCAGATTTCTATTTTCTTTTTTGAAAATATGATCATTCTTATTGGCATGACCTATGTTTTTTCTTTGGACTGCTCCATTTATATCCCCATATTTGAAGAAGAAAAATAATCTGCTGCCCAGCAGCATACTAACTCCTCTTCTCAACTCAAACATTAAATGTACTTTTACTTTTGGCCAGAATTCTACCAGTCTTTTAGTTTGGGGTTTTAATAAAGAGAGAAAATTCAAGGAAACATGACTTGGCGCACTGCCGAGTGTGGAAGGAAACATGTATTTTCTATCTCTCTTGAGAATAAGTTCCTGTCTTTCTAGGAAAAGACTGTTTCTGGCCATAGCAACAAGTAACTACCTGAGTTAGTTTTAAGGCCATCATATTTGATCAATGAAACTTCCTCCAGCAGCACACTTCTTAGAATCAGTCAAGCAGCAACAGCCTTTCTCCACTGCCCAGGCTTCTAAATGTCAGCCAATCAGAACGATCTCCACTTTGTAACATGCTTTCAAGCTGAAGTTCAACTGATCCCTAAACATGACCACTTCTCAAAGTCCATCAATCCTTGAGAATCCCACTTCCTTAAACTCTACACAAGATTATCTCTCTGCTTTTCCTCTCTTCCTAGGAAAAGACTGATTGCTAAAACAAAATAATACAACTTTTCTTTCAGGCAATAAATGATCGTCTCTCCCCTTCTGTACTCTTCAAAGAAAATATAGCTAAATACTATCTGCTTTTAATGTCAGACTCTGTAAGAAAATGTTATAAGTTCTTTGAATGAAGAAATCTACTTTTACACCTATATTTCTTTGTATTTCATTTAGCATAATTTACTGTACACTGTGGTCTCTCAGTAAATCAAATCAAGGAAAAATATTTGAGTCACAAGATATTTTAGGTATTTAAAAACCCAGCGGTGCTCAAATTTTAGAACTTAGTGGTGGAAACCTCCTTAAAAGAAAATTTCACACCAAATCTGACTTGTATCCAAAAAGCATAATGTCTTTGGGTGAAGTTATGGAAGAATAAGCTAACCCTTTCCCATATGTTCTATTATGCACTTCACCTCTCTTGGGGCTCTAAGGTGCTTCTAAGGTATCAGCTAAGTCTTTGCTAAATAGCGTTTAAACCACTGATGTGTTTCTATCCCCTCAATTAACAGATGAGGAAAGTGAGGCACCAATAACTTCTTCAGAACAAGATTACATACAAATAAAACACGTTTTCTCCTATGACTCACCAAATTCCATGTCAAGCAATTCTTTTGATTATGGATTTCTTCTAAAATATATTATTGTTTTCATTCATGTGGATTCACTAATGTATATGAAGTTAGTTATATTTTGCATTAGTGTTATCAAGCACTATATTACAAAGCTGTAGTAATCAAAAAAGTATGGTAGTGGCATAAAAACATATGTACAGATCAATGGAACAGAATAAAGGATACAAAAATATACCCATGTACATATGGTCAACTACTAATTGACAAGGGAGCCAAGAATACTCAATGAAGAAAATACAGTGCTTTCCATAAATAAGGCTGAGAATATCGGATATTCACATGAAAAAGAATGAAAATAGATCCCTACCTTACAACACTCACAAAAATTACCTGGAAATGGATTATAGACTTAAATGTAAGACTTGAAACCATAAAACTCCTAGACAAAAACATAGGGAAAAGTTACTTAACATTGGTCTTGGTAATGACTTTTAGAATATGATACCTAAAACATAAGCAACAAAATAAAAAAAAAATAAAAAAAAATAAATAGAACTACATCAAACTAAAAAGCTTCTGCACAGCAAAAGAAACAATCAACAAAATGAAAATGCAGCCTATGGAATGCGAGAAAATATTTGCAAATATTTTCACAAATCCGATAAGGAGTTAATATCCAAAATAAAAAAGTAACTCATACAACTCAATAGCAAACATACACACACACACACACACACACACACACACACACACACACACACACATAAATAATCCAATTAAAAATGGGCAAGGGACTGGGATAACCAGTTTTCCAAAGAAGACATACAGATGGCCAACAGGTACAAGAAAAGATGCTCAACATCATTAATCATCAGGGAAATGCAAATCAAAACCATAATGAGATATCACATCACACATGTCAGAATGGTTATCATCAAAAAGACAAGAAATAACAAGTGTTGGCAAGGATGTGGAGTAAAGGGAATAGTAAAGTTCACTATTGGGGGTATGTAAACTGGTACACCTACTATGGAAAACAGCATTGAGATTCCTCAAAAAATTAAAACTAGAACTACAGTATAATCCAGCAATTCCACTTTTGGATATATATCGGAAATAAATAAAATCACTATCTAAAGGAGATATCTGCACCACCCATGTTCACTGCACCATTACTTACAATAGCGCAGGCATTAAAAAAAAAAATTAAAAAACAACAACAACAACAAAAATGTCCATCAATGGATGAATGGATAAAGAAAATGTGATTACATGATTATATGTTTTATACATATATACACATATATATGTACATATACATATATGTGTATACGCACAAACACATGCACACACATAATGTAACATTTTTCAGCCATAAAGAAGAAGGCCATTTGTGACTACATGAATGGATCTTGGGGGCATTACACTAAGTCAGAGAAAAGCAAATACTGTTATGATATCACTTATATGTGAAATCTTTAAAAGAAAAATCAACTCACAGAAACAGGGAACAGACGGTGGTTTCCACAGGCAGAGGGTGGGGCTAAGGGAAATGAGTGAAAGTGGTTAAAAAGTATAAACTTCCAGTTATAAGATATGTTCTGGGGATGTAATGTACAGCATGGTGACTACAGTCAATAATCTGTATTGTATATTTGAAAATTGCTAAAAGAGAAGATCTTAAAAGTTCTCATCACAGGAAAACATATCTAACTATGGGAGGTGATAGATGTTAATTAAACTTACTGAGGTCTTCATCTCTCTCTCTCTCTCTCTCACTCTCTCTCTCTCTCTCTCTCTCTATATATATATATATATATATAAAATCATTACATTATATACTTTATACTTATAAAATGTTATATGTCAATTATATTTCACTAAAACTGTAAAAAATGGAATATATTCTAGAATATTTATTGACTTCCTCTATTTACTCACGTATTCTCCATAAGCATCTTGTAACTTTTTAAGTCTTCATTTATACTATCTAAAATTAAAATTTATAATAACTATTTATTGCAGTTCCCTGCTGTGTCTTACTCTATTGGGAAAAAGTATATCACTGACTTTGTTATATATGTTTTCATTATTTTGTAAAAAGAGTGTTTATTTTTCTTACTTTCATTAAGTGATTAAATGAATGAATGATATTTAATTAATGTATTCAGCAAATATATATTGACCATCTCTCATGCACTAGGAAATTTTTTTAAATTTTATTGAAGTATAGTTGATTTACAATGCTGTGTTAATTTCTGCTGTAAAGTGACTTAGTTATACATATATATATTATTTTCATATTCTTTTCCATTATGGTTGATCACAGCATACTGAATATAGTTCCCTGTACTATACAGTAGGATCTTGTTGTTTATCCATCCGATATATAATAGTTTGCATCTGCTAAACCTAAACTCCCAAATGTTATAAGCACTTGAAACATTATCAATGAGCCAGTTTTCTGCCCTTGTGAAATGTAGATTCTGATGGGGCTCAGAAAAAAAAAAAGAATATGATAAAGTACATGAACTATTACAAAATAAGTATTACAGAAACATTGAAAAATAAAAGCATCATTTTGGAATTGAAAGCACTTTTTGTAAAGGCACAGATTATAATTTAAACTAGAGTGGTGAAGGCAGAGCACAATGAGAGGGTGACATTTCAGCAAAGACCTGAGAGAGATGAAGGAATTAACAGAAAGATATGGAGATGGGAGAACTTTTTTATGCAGAAAACTTGGCCAGTGCAAAGGCCCTAAGATAAAGTGTACATATATTGTTCAAAGAAAAGTTAGGAACCCGTGTGGCTGGGTAGAGTATATAAAAGGGAGAAATAGAAGACATGAATTCATAAAGCTGGAAAGAGGCCAGACCATACAGGGCCAGTCTTATATGCAGGCCTGTAATCTGAGTAAAATGGGGAACTATTGTAGGATGCAGGATTCTGAGCTAAAGAGCAAGCTGATATGCTTAGAACCATTAGGAAGTTACAAAACTAGCCAAGAGATGAGATAACTAGGAGTTTTGGATTAACGTTTACAGTTGTACACACTCCTATGTATAAAATAGATAACTAACAAGGACCTACTGTATATCACAGGGAACTATACTCAATATTTTGTAATAACCTATAAGGGAAAAGAATCTGAATATACACATATGTGTATAACTTATATATACATACAAATATATATAAATATATATATGTGTAAATCACTTTCTTGTACATCTGAAACCAACATAACATTGTAAGTCAACTATACTGCAATTTACAAAAAAAGAGATAATGGTAGCTTGGACCAAGATGGTCAGTAGAATTTGCTTAGGAGTTGGGTGAAGAAGTGGGGGAAGAGAAGGGGAGAGAGAGAGAGAGAGACAGAGACAGAGACAGAGACAGAGAACAAAGATAACCCTGAGGTTTAGGGTTTGATGGAGGTGCTAACAATTGAGATGAAGAAAATCACAGGAGGAGCAAGTTTGAGGGGACAAGATTTGGAGTTCAACTAGACATGCTGAGTTAGAGATATAACCAGACAAATGAGGAGATATGGTTCAACAAACCTGTCTTGATTTCAGGCTGGAGATTATAGAAAATCTATGAACAATCAATATATAAATGAATTTTTAGTGATCATAAATAAATAAGAGATAAAGATAAACTACTGAGCCCTGAGGCACTCCAATTTCAAGAGATCTGAGATATCTGGAACCTTCAAAGGAGAGTGAGAAGGAGCTACCAAGCAGGCAAGAAGAAAACCAGGAGAGCGGGTTCCAAAAGCCAAGTGAAGGACTTTTTTTTCCCCATGGAGGAAGGAGTGAGTGAGTGTATCGAATACAGCCTAGATGTCATAGAAGAACATACTCCAGAAATATCCATTAAATTTAATAACTTGAAGGTCATTGATAATTTTGATGAAAACAGATCTGATGGTCTCAGTACAGAGAGTAGAAGTATAAAGGCTCTTTCAGGAAGTTAAAGGTGATATGAATGAAAAGTATTAATTTGTCAAGTGAGTTTGAGCAATGCTGTCTTAATATTGAACATGTCTCTTTTGAATAAACTTAAACAGACTTTCTAATATACAAATGTGAATTTCCCTGGAGCTTATAGTAAGCAGTTCTGGCCAAACTTAATGACAGAGGCCTTTTATTTTACAAAACATTTGTAGAATTAGTGTCCTGTACATTTTGAAACTATAATCTTATAGTCACTCATGCCTCTTGATTTTAAGAAAATCATATTAAAAAGGATTGATAGTGTAAAACTAGCTTAAATACTCAGTGTTTTCTAATTATGTTTAACTGGCTATGTACTTACATGTTCTTTTTTTTTTTAATTTATTTTATCTATTTATTTTTGGCTGTGTTGGGTCTTCGTTGCTGTGCGCTGGCTTTCTCTAGTTGCGGTGAGCAGGGGCTACTCTTCGTTGTGGCGCATGGGTTTCTCATTGCAGTGGCTTCCCTTGTTGTGGAACACGGGCTCTAGGTGTGCAGGCTTCAGTAGTTGTGGCACGCAGGCTCTAGAGCGCAGGCTCAGTAGTTGTGGTGCATGGGCTTAGTTGCTCCGTGGCATGTGGGATCTTCCCAGACCAGGGCTCGAACCCATGTCCCCTGCATTGGCAGGCGGATTCTTAACCACTTCACCACCAGAGAAGCCCTACTTACATGTTTTTAAATTGGCTTGCCAAGTTATATCTAGTTCATACCATGGTTTAATGTCCCTAAATCAATTATATTTATGCCCCTACATTCCTGAATTTAAATAATGCCTCTATGTATTCCTAAGCAAGAGTATATAAGCAAAATAGAAATAACCAGATTGAAAGCATCTCTTGGTTCCTCAACTAGGAAGACAGCTAATCAAATGCCTGACAAAATGACATTCTAATGATCTCACACTGTAACTCTAGCAATTCTTCACAAAATCCCTTAAGATTTAATACTATCAAGGTCATGGAATTTTTTTTTTCTTCCCTAAAGTAAATACATACAATGTATGACTTCTTATTAGATGTACTAGTTTTAAAACAGCAGTTCTATTATTCAAGGCAGGATATCATAATTGTGTTTCTTATAGCAACAGCAGTCACTTTTCTGATGTTGGCAGTGATCTCTGTTCAGTTCATGTACATGATGGAGCATTCACTGTGCATTCTTCTGGGTGTGCAGAAGTGTCAGACTACTTTCAAACTACCTGTCCTCGTAGATAACAACGAAACTATGCTCAAGTGAATTTTTGCAGCAAGGCAGCAACCTGTGCTTTCACAGCACAGTTGTTACAAAATGAAAGTAAAGGACATGAATAGGATCTGGCATGTAGATAAAATTGCCCTTTAGGTATACTTAAGGACCCAAGGGATATTATGCTAATAATATGAAATGCAAATTGAGAAAATACAGTCACAAAATTATCATATAGTTTTTAATGCCCTAACATCTCCAATAGAGTCAATTTTTACCAGTTTAGGACAACTGGAGGGAAAGCAGTATTCATTAATATCATTAATAAGAAGTCCAAATTCATTTATTCATGCATATATACATGTGAATTCATTCTATGCATTTAGATCCTTCTGAGGCATATTAAAAAAACATATTACACCATGTAATAATAATAATAGCCCTTTAATGCAGGCATTATTTAATTTAACCTGTAAGGGAATTGAAGGAAAGAGAATATTTAAATTATGTAATACTCAAGGTCACATCAGTATTTCAGCAGACATGGTTTGCTGATCTTATAGGTTCCTGTCACCTAATTTATTGCTTAAAAAATACAACTCTAATCTTGTCCAATTATTGGAAGATATATGTTTAATGGGTCCCTCCCAAGAGAAAGGGGTTAAATGTTAATTTCTAAAAACCAATCTTGATAATTCTAATGACCTAACCTAAACTACTAAGATAGAAGGGGGACTCTTGGGACTGTTTTTCTTGTTCTTATAAATAACGCAGGATAAAGACCACCTTCTAGGCTTTGCACTTATTTTTTTTTTTTTTTTTTTTTTTTTTTGTGGTATGCGGGCCTCCCTCTGCTGCGGCCTCTCCCGTTGCGGAGCACAGGCTCCGGACGCGCAGGCCCAGCGGCCATGGCTCACGGGCCCAGCCGCTCCGCGGCATGTGGGATCCTCCCGGACCGGGGCGCGAACCCGGTTCCCCTGCATCGGCAGGCGGACGCACAACCACTGCGCCACCAGGGAAGCCCTGCACTTATTTTTGTTAGGACTTGACGCTGGGAGTTACTGTAGCCAAGTAGCAAATAAGATACATGTCAAGAGAATTACACAGAAGTTGATCAGACCCTTGCATTATTGAGTCACTGTATTAACTTGCTGTATAACAGCTTACCTCTGGACTTCTGGTTATTTGAGATAACAAGCATCATTAATATATCACCAGAATTCCTTTTACTTGCCAATGGACACATCTGATATAACTAGTAAATGTTGGAACAGTAATTTAAAACTACAACTTGTGATTCAAATTAGTGGGTTCTCGCCATTGCAAAATCTGAAATTATTTTAAAATTTAATATTTATGTTATTGAAATAAAATATTCATTGAAAATATTTTTTTCTGATTTTCAGTTCATATAGTACAATCAGAATTTTTGCGCTTAAAAAGAGCATTCTTATCAACAATTCCAGCCACCTCTACTTAACTTAAAAAAAACTGATGCCCAAAGGTAATTGTTTGAAAATCCACCTCTTTTGTCCCCTATGTCACTAAGTTAAATAAATCTTGGGTTTCTAACAAAATGGCATGAAAAATAACATGGCTTCTCAGGGGGAAAATTCTTTTCCCTTTTAGCCTTATCACTATTAAGTGCTAAATGGTATAAATAATGCATTATAATATTTTGATGAGGATTTACACACAGAAAATTACTGGCACACATTGGCTATCCAAAATACTAGTTTTTATACATACACTTTTCTATTCATACACTTGTTCAGCAAAGTTATAATTCCAAGAAATGCACTTGAGGAATCAGTACTATGGTTAAATATACTTGTACCGCATGATGTATTATTAGGTTTTTCTTTTAGAGCTAAAGCACATCAACCTATTAAAGCTCTGAGAAGTTCTGGAGTAAAAGAATCTCTATTTGTTATCTATTGCTGCACAGCAAATGACCTCAAAATTTAGCATAAAAGACCAGTAAACACGTAATATCTCTCACAAGTTCTCTGGATCAGGAGCTAAACTGCTCTGGGAGCAGTTTAGATGGTTGGTTCTGGCTGAGAGTCTTATGAGATTGTAGTTGGGATGCTGACTAGGGCTTGCAGTTATCTGAAGGATTGACTGAAGCTGGAGGATCTGATTCAAGGAAGCTCACTCACTTGCTGGCAATCAGTGTGGAGAGGACTCAGTGACTAGTCACGTGGACCTCTCTACAGAGATGCTTAACTGTCCTCATGACAGTAACTGGATTTCCCCCAAAGCAAGTAATCTAAGAGAGTGAAGCAAGGAGGAAGCTTCAATGCCTTTTACAACCTAATCTAGGAATTTATACATTTTTGCCATATGCTATTCACCAGACGCCAGTCGCTAAGTCCACCCCATACTGATGAGAAGGGATTTAAGCCCCACCTCTCAAAGGGAAGAAGACCAAAGGATCACGAACATACTGTTAAACCACCAAAGGATCTATCCAACTTTATTTAATCTAGGTTTTCTAAAAGTCATTTGACCTTAGAACTCTAAATTGACATGGTTCTAAGAATTCTCTTTAGGTTCTCTTGACACAACAGAATTCTATGTGGCTTAATTTGAAAAAATGAGGAAAGTTTGTCATGTGAAAATAAACAGTTTGAGTACTTCTGAATATTTAAGCAGCTTGACACTGTTTTGAAAAACTTCCTTGAACTACATTTATGTTATTCACTTGCTTCAAATAATTTCTAACCACTGATCATGATCAATTTGAATTGGCAATCATGATTTTTGAATGATACAAGTGGACATAAAAATATTGATTTGGGAGACACATTTTCTAAATGCAACTTGGCATATACTGTTTATTTTTAAATTTTTAAATGGTGTTGTTAAGGCCTCTATTCTGGAATGTGATGCTGTTGTGAGGAAGAGTGAAATAATTTGTTTTCAAGTGAAAGGGTTCTGTTTCCTCATCAGCTATTTGATTGGCAAAATGGGATATTTATTAATAAAATGCCCTCCTTACTGGAAGACCGAATAACACTCAGAGGAATGGAAGCCCAAAGGGTTTCTTAATCCTGACTGTAATACAGGATTTATAAGCAATGCTATAGAGTCCTCTTGAAGACTTAACATATCTAGCCTAGTTCCTTATAGTAGGCAAGTATATAGAGACTTAAACAAATGCCCTAGTCATGAATAATGAGCTTCAGGCAGTTTGAATACCTCATACATCTCTCCCTAAAATTTAAGTATCAACAAAGTCATAGAGTCACTTGAAGTCCAGGATCATTTAGGAGATACTTAATATCTGCCATCATCAGTAAAATAGAAGATAATAACCAGAAAAACAACAAGAGATAAGGTACACAAACATAAGTACGTTCAAACACAGGATGCACTCATAGGAATACAGAGAAAATAACACATAGAGCTTCATGTTCTTTGTTTTGTACAGAAAACAGGACATGAGAAAGCCAATTGTTAGAATTTAACTGTCCTTAGATTGCAGTTGCTTTCTTTATCTACTGTTTTGTTCCTTACTCAGGTTTCAGCTATTCTGTACCCCATGTAGCCCCATCATAAAGAATTGTACCTTTGGGAAATGACAATTTTCCACAAGAGCAATTTTTATATCTAAAAGACAATGAAAATATGAGAAGAATGGTTGTTGCTGTTAAAGTGTGTCCTCAGTATTATAAACTACATTATGCAGTCATGAACTTCTATATTAATGTCATTTAAACTTTGGCAATATTAGTCTAGAGAGGATCTTGTGAAGGATGGTATTAACTTTTAGAAGTGATGGACTGTGATATTCCTGCTGTGCTGTTGAATGGCATAGGCTGAACTTCAGCACAGCCTTCTAAAGACACTCTTTCTACAGGGCAAAGCTTACATACATAAGGGCAGACCTGTGCATTCAGATAGTTCAACCTGTCCTTTGAACAGGAAGACATAATGGTGCCATTTTAAAAAGTATTCTATAAAATAGCCCACTTTCCTGGTTTCTGGCCACTATACTTTTATCTCTTTCATTAATCACTTCATTCTAGAAATAGATACTGGGAGCCTGCATTGTATATATTAAAATAAATATTATTGCCCCCAAATTCTAGACATTTACAAATATTTACGGAAAAAAACACTAAACAAATAGTTGAAACATAATGATATTAAGGCTTTAGTAGCAGCTTGTGTAAATTACTGAGAAAACAGAAAAAGTAACTATCTGGCTGGATCAGCGGGTGAAGGAAGCACTCCTCCTAGGGAGAATAATGACTAAGCTGATGGGTGGGGGAAAGAACAGGCAATGAATATGGACTTGGAGTCAGATCAAAATAAAATCCTTGCTCTTCTATTTTTCTGAATGACTTTTGACCTATTAATTAACCACATGGAGTTTCAATCATCTCATACTTCTAACAAATGAACCATTTTTTCATTTTTATGTCCCAGTAGCAACTCAAATGAATATGTCTAAAATTTAACCTACCACATTTTCTGTGAAAATGTGCACCTCCTGATGTACTCCAAACGTGATGAAATGTATCTCCATTCAACAGTTCCATTAGCTCCTAATTAGACAGAAGGACTCATGTTTAGTGGAAATTGCATGGGCTCTGAAACCTGACAAATCTTGCTTCAAACTCAGGTTCTAGAACTTACCAGTTGTGTGTATTCATGTACAGTTATTAACCCCATTGAGCCCTATTCCCTCAAATATAACATGGTAGTAAGACTTGCCTTAAAAGATCATTATGAGAATTGGCTACTGTGTATGTAAAGAAGCTGCCACATAGTCATTTCTGAAAAAGAAAATGATAAATATTATATTGATAAATACTCACTATTTTCCTAGGCTCCTCACATATTCTAGAAATTCAGTGAAACTCCAAGTACTGTAAAGTATGTTTCCTAAATATTTCTCTGCATATCCTCTTTTTGTCTCCACCCCCTGTGACTTAGTGCAGACTTTCAGCATTTCCCACTTGAGTTAGAACAAATTTCCAACTGAGCAGTTTGATAAAAGTTGTCTTGCCATGTAATTCATTCCCTACCATGTGATTCACATGATTTCTCTGAGAAATCTGTTTGATTACATAAATTTTGCATAGAAACTGTGACTGGCTGCCAGTTGTTTTCATGATGAAGTCAATACATATTAATATAGCAAAATAACCATTCCTACTGTGATGCTTCCTAGTTTTTTGTTTCTTCTTTTAAAGATTTAATTTTTCATTATTATGGTTTACAATTTGCTATATATTTATATTATCAACCTTATTTATTATATTATAAGCTTTTTTGTAGCTTTACCTAGGTATAATTGATATACACCAAACTGCACCTATTTACTGTATACAATTTGATGAATTTGGACATATGCATATTCTTATAATACCATTGCTACAGAAAAATATCCATCACCTTCAAAAGTTTTCTTCTGTCACTTTTGGTCACCTCCACTTCTTTAAACCATCTTCTGCTGAAGACACTACTCATTTCACCAAATATAATAATAAATTATAATACCTACCATTTATTGATTACCTTCTCTCTGTCAGGCACTCTAACAAGTATTTTACCAACATTTCATCCTCAAAAGGATTTTATAGGTTAGTGAGTATACTTACTCTAAATTCACAGATGAAACCAACGTGAATCTATTTAGTGAGTGACCAGAGACTACACAGCAAGTAATTGGAGGACTCAGAATTGAATGTAGGTAATTTACCTCTAGAGCCCTTAGTTGTACATCACTGTGTATACACCGATTTGTGGTCCTCTGAATGTACTTCTTTTTTTTTTTTTACAATTATGTGATTTTTCATGTGCTCTTCCTAATACAGTCACTATGGAGAACAGTATGGAGTTTCCTTAAAAAACTAAAAATAGAACTACCATGTGACCCATCAATCCCATTACTGGGCATATACCCAGAGAAAACCATAATTCAAAAAGACACATGCACCCCAATGTTCATTGCAGCACTATATACAATAGCCAGGACATGGAAACAACCTAAATGTCCATCAGCAGAGTAATGGATAAAGAAGATGTGGTACACATATACAATGGACAATTACTTAGCCATAAAAAGGAATGAAATTGGGTTATTTGTAGAGATGTGGATGGACCTAGAGACTGTCATAGTGAAGTAAGTCAGAAAGAGAAAAACGAATATCACATATTAACGCATACATGTGGAACCTGAAAAAATCAGTATAGATGATCTTATTTACAAAGCAGAAATAGAGACACAGAGACATAGAGAACAAACATATGGACAACAAGGAGGAAGCGGGGTGGGATGAACTGGGAGATTGGAATTGACATATATACACTATTGATACTATGTATAAAATAGATAACTAATGAGAACCTACTGTATAGCACAGGGAACTCTACTCAGTGCTCTGTGGTTACCTAAATGGAAAGGAAATCCGAAAAACAAGGGGTATATGTATATGTATAGCTGATTCACTTTGCTGTACAATAGAAACTAACATAACATTGTAAAGCAACTATACGCCAATAAAAATTTTAAAAAAAAAAGATGAAATAAATTTTACTAATATTTTATTTAACCAAAATGTATCCAACACATTTGAAATGGTCATTTTAACATGTAATCAATTTTTAAATTATTAAATATTTTATATTCCTCCTTTTTTAAAAAAAAGTCCTTATTGTAGTTCTACTTATGCAAAAACTTCACAATTGAGCTCAAACACCTTCTCTTCCAAAAATATGTTTCTTCATTGTCTGACTCATGCACACTGAGACCTATGCAGATCTCCATTGCACAGTCTCTAGTTATCCTGAGAGCAGGAGTGGCAAACTTTCATCTCTTATTATATGGTAAATTGTCTCTAAACATTTGCTGAGTTAATTTAGTAAATGATTATAAAACTTTTACAGAACCATGTTAATTTATTTGCACCACATATTTATTAACTATCCTCCTATATGTCCTCCAACAACCCATTCAGTCCTTTTCCACACAACTAGATAATTCTTACAAAGCATAAGTCAAATCATATATTTCCATAGCTTAAAATATACAATACAGAAGTTTACTGCTACATTTATAATAAAATCTGAACTACTGTGGTAGCCAAAAAGTTCCTTCAGTTTCCAAAGTAAAAATAAAGACACATTTTTCATTTTCACCAAGAACTTTATTGAACAACGTATTCACCATTTTGTTCCACCACCTTCTGCCATTTTTCAGGCAACTTCATAATTCCATCTTCCCAAAACTTATCTTTTTGAGCAAAGCACTGGTCCATGTGCTTTTTATAGTCTTCCAGGGAATTGAAATTTTTTCATTAAGAGAATTTTGTAAACACCAAAATAAATGGAAATCCAAAGGTGCAATGTCTGGTGAATACAGTGGATGAATCAGAACGTCCCAGCCAATCTGTAACAGTTTTTGCCTGGTCATCTTAGAAACATGAGGTCTTGCGCTATCCTGATGGAAGATTATGCGTTTTCTGTTGACTAATTCTGGATGCATTTGTCAAGTGCTGCTTTCAGTTGGTCTAGCTGGAAGCAGTACTTGTTGGAATTAATCGTTTGGCTTTCCAGGAGGAGCTTATAATAGAAGACTCCCTTCCAATCCCACCATATACACAACATCACCTTTTTTGGATGAAAACGTGGTTGGTGGTGGTTCACTTTGCTTGCCCTATGATCTCTTCAGTTCCACATTATTGTACAGTATCCACTTTTCATTTCCTGTCACAATTTGTTTTAAAAACGGAATGTTTTCTTTAGGTTTAAGTAGAGAATCGCATGTGGAAATACGATCAAGAAGGTTTTTTTCACTTAACTTATGTGGAACCCAAACACCAAAGTGATTAACATAAACAAGCTGGTAAAAAGGATTGTCAATGCTTGACTTGGATATTTTGAGTATGTCGGCTATCTCCCACTTGGTATAACATTTATTGTTCTCAATTAATGTCTCGATTTGATTACTATCAACTTCAACTAGTCTACCTGACTGTGGAGCATCGTTCAGTGAGAAATCTCTATCAAAAAACTTCATAAACCACTTTTGACATGTTCAATCAGTCACAGCACCTTCTCCATTACACTGTAGAAATCTTTTTTTTTTTTGCGTTTCAGTTGCGTTTTTACCTGTCTTGAAATAATAAAGCATAATATGCTGAAAATGTTGCTTTTTTTGTCCATCTTCAATATGAAAATGGCTATACAAAAATTCACCAATTTAGATAAGTTTTATTTTTTTAAATGTACACTGATATGACAGCTGCCACAATAAAATCTAACAAAACAGTTTTGAATGAAGTTAAAGACAACTAAGCACTACTGGAGCCATCTTACGGAAAAAAACACGGATTTTTTGGCCAACCCAATACTTACTTGGTCTTTTAAGAGTGAAAGCATACAGTCTCTGCCACTCTCTGACCTCCTCTTCACATCTTTCATTATCCTTTGGACACTTCACTCCCTCTCTCTGCTTTTTGAATATGCCAAGTTTATCCGGCCCTGGGCCTTTTTAGTATGTGAACTTTTATTAGAACATTCTTCACCCATACATTTGCATGACTTCCTCTTCATCATTTAGGTTTCAGGTCAAAAATCCCCTTACTGTAGAAGCTTTATTTGACCTTCTAATGACAACTCTGTACTTACCACATCTGTCAAAATCTTTATCCCATCACCCAGGTTTAATTTGGTCATTGGCATTTGTCACTATCACTATCATTGTCTGAAATCCTCTTACTTTAAGTGAATAGTTGTTCTTGGTGTCCCCACCAAAATATAAGATCAATAAAGATAGTGAATTTATTTTCACTGTTCTACCTGTTAGGCATAGAATAGTGTTAAAGCCAATTAATTTTTTAACATGAATGGTGAAAACATACAATTATGCATGCTGAAAATGATGCAGGAGGGCAATATACATAAAACAGCAGGAATAAAGAAAAACAATTGTAAAATAAGTTGCAACATGAATATGACAATTATTCATAAAGAGTAATTGGAATAGTACAAGCAAGGATAACAGAGATGGAATATATTAAAGATTTTTAAAGGTATAATGGCTAGAATTCAGTCATCTATTGATGTGGAGAACAGAGTATCAATATCAATGACTCATTTGCCTTAGGTGCCTAAGTCAAGTGTTAAAATTGTCTTAAGAGAATTTCAAGGAAAAAAAAACCCACATATTTAAGGGCTGGAGTTTGGTGATAATAATATTACTTTAGAACTTAGTGCCAATGAAGCATCCTATTAGAGACAGACAATCTGGACCTGGCTATATTTTTCTGGAGCTAAGAAGCATCTGAAATAGATAAGATTATTTTTAAAAAAAATTTAATGAAAGAGGGAAGTTAGCAGTAGGACTGGGACAAGCAATAGGAACAAGAGGCAAGTATAGTGTTGAGAATGGGGAAGAGTCAGAGATCAGGACCGATGCCACCTGACTATGCACGCACACTACTGCTCTCCCTTGTGCCCCACTCCATAATTTTAAGTCTCAAAGAACAAACAATCCTGAAATACAGGTAGGGTATGGGAGGGCACTTTGCCCCTATCTGCCACGCAGAAGTCCTCTCTCCTTTCTCAATGCAATTCCACGAATACTTGAAAATCTCAATGTGCCAAACAGAGAACTATGTAGCCACAAGCAGGACTTTTGTGTAGGAGTATTTCCTCTAGTCCCAATATTCTTTCTGTGTGATAGTTTGATTTTGAGTATGTCTTTTCCAGGTGTTAGTGAACTCAGTGATATTTTGGCTCTTGAAAAAGCCACCGTTGTAAAATATTACAAATAAATTTTACTTTGTTATTGTGCAATTAGGGATGAGAATGATAGGAAATATACAGTCTTGGAAAAAATGTTGCTTGTTCTTTTTTAGGCAAAGAATAAATTTAAAAGAGAGGTGAACAATTACTGATATGATAAAATGTACAGGGAGCTCCAGCTCTCAAAGGCTTAAACAATTATTCAAAATAAAGATCATCTGGAGAGCAAATACATTCTTCTATTTCTGAGTGTTAAAATGCAATGCTTAAAGCCTATGAAGGAATTTACCCAAAAAGTAAACAAATAATAAAATAAAATAAAAATATGATCCATTATCATCCTTAGGTAATTCTGTTACAAAGATGGTTTTAAGGTCTCTGAATTCGAGTTGAAAAAAAAATAAATTAAAACAAAAAATTCTCTTAATAAGAATGATAAAACTACTTTCATTTGAAATCATTTATTTGAAATAAAAGCAGAAATCTGTATTATCTGGAGACTGTCCATATTCAAGTACAGGACTGGGATTCCCAATTGCTAGACTAGGCTGAATTAGTAGAGAGGTTAGTCATAGTAACTAATTAATATTTAGGTAATCACTGTAACCAAAACTGATGTGTAAATAGACTAACTTGTGAATAATTGCCTCTATATCTTGGGATTAGTTGAACACTTAAAAGGACTGACAAAAGCTTTCATTGGTTAACATTTGTAAAGTGCTCCCTAGGAGTGAGGGCTCAGACTTTGGTTAGATAGAGTAAAACTCTACCTAGAGATGAACTCTGAAGTAAATTTTAAAAATGAATGTATATAACAAAACGGAAACAGACTCACAGATGTAGAGAACAAACTAGTGGTTACCAATGGGGCGAGAGAAGAGAGGAGGGGCGAGATAGGGGTAGGGGATTAAGAAGTACAACTACTATATATAAAGTAGATAATCAACCAGTACATATTATACAGCACAGGGAAATATAGCCTTTATTTTGTAATAATTTTAAATGGAGTATAATCTATAAAAATATTGAATTACTAGATTGTACAAATGAAACTAATATAACATCATAAATCAACTATACTCAGTACAAATAATAATTACTGTATTAACATCTTAGACATTATAGTAATCACTGAATTAGGAAATCGGTTCTAATTTTTAAACCATCAACTTTTTGAACTTAGTGACCATATACCTGTATTTGTTCATATAACATTATTATCTCCCTATAATCGTATTTCACAAACATTTGAGAAACCTTAGGCAATCAAATTAAAAAATCATCAAAATTTTTAGGAAATCTATTAACGATTCCAATTAGAAGTTTATTTGTAGCTTTCTGGACTCATTAACTCTTCCTGTGGCTTCATTTTATTACCTCCTATATCTATGCTTTCCCTTATGTTCTCAACATTATCATCTAAGCCTAGATTATTTTATCATAGGTATAGAATTTTAATATGAGCCTAAAGGGTCCTAGGTTCTCAAATTATTTCCCTCTCCATCTGTCATTTACGTAAATGAATAGTATGTAAATATAATTCTTATAGCAAACTCTTGCTCAAACCTCAGTAGATAACTATTAATAAGGTCAAAGCAGACCAAAGTTTCCATTCAACCTCATCTCCCCATTCTGCCTACACAGATATTTAGGAATCCGTAGCAGCCTGTTCTGTATGCTATGAAGATGTCAGAGTTATTCAGTTCTGTAGGTCTTGATATATGCCCTCTTCTGCCTTGCAGTGGTCTTCTATTTCATATCTCCAGGTTCCACTTGCAGAACTTTATTCAAATCTAACTCTGACTCATAAAAGTGCCTTCTTTCTCTGAATTTATAATATTTTTTTCTATGCCAATTGTGTGGCATTTAAATAGGCTTTGCCTTGTTCTATCTAAGTGATTATTTCCTTATAGTGTTCCTTGAATTTTAAAGCACCTATCTTTAACTAAATCTATTTCCTGGAGTTTATCAATCCAGAATTTACTTATTTGTATTCATTCATTAAACAAACATTATTGAGGATGTAATATAACTTTGCCAAAATGTTTTATCTTTGAATTTTCAAGCGACAATCTCTTTCCAAGTTTCTGAAAGCTCACAGTCTAAGAGTGGAGATAAGAAAAAGGAGATAATCATACTGCATTATATTTCCTTGTCATAGAGCCATGCATATATGATGTAATTTAAGATTTTATATAGAGTAAAAAAATTATTAGAGTCCTTATTTCCAGGCACTGTTTAAGTCATTCATAGATAAATACATCCAATTAATAAACAGAGTGCCAGAAATACAACAAACACTCCAAGAAGGTCTGTTTACAAAATTTGAATTTTAATTATCATTAATGTTATTTTAGTTATTCCATCTAATGTTCCTATAAGATAGAGAGCCTTTCTGTCTTTTGAGATAAGGAAAATTGGGCATAGGTATAATTATATAAAATTATTTAACCCTGTGGTCATCTAGCTAGTATTTAATAGGTGTAGAATTTAAACTCATAACCTTCATTCTAGAATTTGTATTTTTTCCAGTAAATAACCTTCACAAATGATGTTTCTCTCATTGCCATTCTTAAAGTAAGAAAGGACCATCTTATGCTCAAACAAAGTAAACATAAATTTCTTGGTCTGTCATTTCATTTTTCAACCAAGCAGCAGAGAATGAAAATATTAGTGTTAGAGTATGGCCTTTTTTTCCCTTAGAGTTTAACCTGACTATAGGGTTCAATCATACAGAAGTCCATTCAGTTTGCTCTGAAAATAGTAGGTGTTATTTGAAGAAATTTAACTGTGAGGTAAAGGGCAAGATTGATTTGAACAATGACCATTGTCCACTTACAGCATTTTAACTCAAAACCTTGTATTTAAGCTAGTACTTAGGCTTTTTAAATGCTGACATTATCAGTTAATTTTCCACACATTTTGGAATGTGTGGGTCACCATGACAACTAGGGAGAATCCTTGTCCAATGGGGCCTTCTTTTCAATAGTGCACCATTCGGAGTCTTTCTTTTTTTTTTTCGGTACGCGGGCCTCTCACTGTTGTGGCCTCTCCCGTTGCGGAGCACAGGCTCCGGACGCGCAGGCTCAGCGGCCATGCATCACGGGCCCAGCCGTTCCGCGGCATGCGGGGTCTTCCCGGACCGGGGC
>NC_041222.1:71327475-71346107 GCF_002837175.3 Physeter macrocephalus
CGCTGCATCGGCAGGCGGACTCTCAACCACTGCGCCACCAGGGAAGCCCTCAACTAAAGTTTTATTTCTTTCATATTACGATATTTATCTAAGTTATTCAACTGAAGTAACCAGGGTAAGCTCTGCTGTTTCCACACATCCTTCTCCTCAGAGCACTGATATACCAGTTGAGTCTGCCAGAGAGCTTTTCCCTAGTTGTCTGATCTTTGGGATTTCTGATTCTCTGCTGCAGAGGCAGCTGTATTTTTAATAGAAATATGGGAAATTGAAGATTTGTTCTTTATCAAATGGGATCAAAGTATTGAGAAGCATGTCATGTTATTATGTCCTGTCTTAGGAGATTCAAGTCATAGCATCCAGCATGAAAAAAGTACATTCATTCTATATTAAGAATCTTTGGGGCTATGTACCATACAAATCCAAAACAAATAAGAAAGTAGAGTTTTGAGGCTTTTTTCTGTCCATCATTAGCAAACTGAAAACTCTGTCTTTGGAGAAAAGCACCGATATATATTTTTCACTCCTGATTGTTACTCAAGATATAGGTGTGTGTCTAGGCTTTCCTCACAATCAATCTCTGGCTTTAAAGGGCTCAAAAGCAAAATTGCTTATACAGCACACTTCAAGAGCCGTGGTTTTATTATTATCGGAAGTTTAAAATAAGCAAGAACATTGCTAATTTTTAGGTATAAATATGAATGTCTATTTTTTCTCAACCACTCAGTCAGGAAAAACATCTGATTTCTATCAGCCCTATCCCCAACTAAAATATTACACAGCAGAGCATGCTGTTTCCAATGCTCTTATCTTAATGAGAACTTAAAAAGCACTACACTTAGATGAAACATAAATCTGGGAAACTCAGTTTCCTGAATATGATTACATATATTTTCATAGTTTTATGTTTATAAATTGATTTCATATCTTTTATCTCATTTACTTTTCACGACAGCTTGTCAGCCAAACAAGGCATGGGTCAGAATTATTTAATAGCTATTACAAATGCTCAAAGGAGCTAACGGACCTCCTTCCTACACAGGAAAACAAATACTAGAATCAGGACTCCAGTTTTCCCACCTCTTCATGACTCCAGTGCATTTATTCATCTATTATCCAATACCAGCCTTCTAAAGAGTATGTTCCCTGTATAACGAATCTGCAATACTCATCTAATTTGGGATATCAAAATGTATGTTTTAAGTCTAAACCATCTCTTAAGTTTCTGTGCAGTTCAGAGTCAGAGCAATATTTTTTAATTCCTTTCTTTGAAAAGAATGTCCGTTTAATATCAGAGTGAGAGATATCATTGGCTAATTTGTTCTAGCCAATATGGCCACAAATCCTGCTTTACTTATAAAAATTTAATCTATTTATGTTGTACCCAGCAGAAATAAATAACTATTTTAAAACCTCAGAGATATAATAAATGTATGAATTCTTTGCTTACCTTCTAGAACTTAGTATTTAATAAATGCTTGTCTTAATTTCTATATGCTAAGGAGAAACATTATTTTTTCAAATATGCTATAAACTGAATAAATATAAAGTCTCAAAGTTTACATAAGATTTTCAATATGAAGTCACCACAAGATACACATAGATGACCCAGTAGCACTATTTTGAATGTTGCTTAAAACTATAGTTATAACAAAATAATTATAAAGATATAAATATAATCAAAATGGCATTATGGAGATATATATGTATATATATAATGTATGTTTATTTGTGTATATTTGAATATACATGTATATGTGTATATATTTGAATATGTATATATTTGAATATATGTATGTTTGTATACATATGTATATTTGTATATATACATGTATGTATATATCTGAATATCAGAAAAACATGATTTAAAAAGTAACAGTTGACTTCTACTTTTGGGTAAATGGAGTAGCCTTGTGGCAGGAGAATACAAGTTTGTATTTAAAAAGTATTATAAATATTTTTGAAAACTGATGGGACAACAAAGACAAAAGGAGCTGTAATTATTTAGAGGACAAAACTTCAGAGAGGTGATTTATAATGAGCAGGCATTTTTTCACTGGGGCCATGTGCTGATTAAGGGAAAAGACAAGATACTGAAATGTTCTACAAAGAAAGAGGGCAACTGTCACTGGATAGGGAAACCAGCTGTGAATTTGATGATTTCATGGAGAAGCTATAACACTAGGGATTTCAGCAACATCCAGTTTCTCCATAACTCCTCCCAGGAAAGGTAAATTCTGCAGCAGTGCAAGGTGAGAGGCAAAAATACAAAACTGTGAGAAGCAGAGCAGTTTTGTCTCAAGTTTTACTGGGCTATGGAGACAAAGTTGCAAGTTCAGGACCCATCAATAGGAGGGGATAGGATGAATAAAATATTCTCTTGTCTAAAAAAATCTCTGGAAGATTATGCCCTCCAGAAAGGGTGAATCAGAATAATATTAAATCTAATAGAGAATACTTCTTTCAGCCAAGCTGGAAAAAAAAAATGATCTCCCCTTCTCCTCAAAAACAACTTTAAAATGGTGACAAAATATATAAAACAAACATTTTCAGACACTGGACATCAGCCATCCAAGTCAGTGTTTCTGGCAGAGGGATAGAAAAATGAGGTAAACCCTACAATCACCACCACTTACCGAACAGAGTGTTTCCAGGACACAGAACAGGAAGGGGAAAGCCAGGAAGGGTCTGATTGAGTTGCAAAGACTGAGTAAGGATTTCAGGGAGCCCAAGGAGCTAAAATTCTCAGGATAGACTGCTGGAGAGGACAGAACTGCACAGAAAAAGAGAGGGTGGGGAGAGGAGCTCCAGATATCTGCAGAGGGTGCTGAGTAGTAAGCAGTACATGTGTATGAGGAAACTACTCAAACTCATCTGAAAGGGAGAGGGACCTATCCCTGGAGCTCTATAGGTTTAAGAATAATTTGTGTTCCTATCACCAGAGTAGAAAAACATGGAATTAATGGCACATTGGGAAGAGTACTCAGAAGGAAATTGTTTCAGTAGTAAAACAAAATTAGACTTGACTTAAGGCTGTTCTGGAAATTCTAACAGCATTTCAGAATTACATTTCTAGTGTGCTTCTTGTTTCAGGGAGGTTCCAAGGGTAATTCTCCGGTGGGAGTTGGAGGACTCAAGCAAGGGAACAGCCATTCTGATGCAGACACACGTATTGCTGTTAATCTGCTGACTCACTTCCTTGACCCAGAGTAGCAGCTGGGCCTGTGGCTGCTAACTCTTCTCTCTGGATCTTCATTCAGTTTCTGACTCCTGGGCCATGTATGTTTAATAACAAGAAGGGCATTGACTTATGCAGGATACGTTTCTCAGCTAGTTCAGAGGCAAGAAAAAAGGACATGAATTTTAGTTAATCCTTATGAGGTTCCAGTTCATGGGGTTCCAGGCTACTCCCAAGCTTTTCATCAGACTGCCTACCCTGTGGACATTGAGCTCTAGCTTTAGATACAGAAATAGCCTTGTAGAAACCACTTAACCAGCCCCCACACTGAATAAGCCAATTCACTCATTTTGTATGTATATATTCATCCTTCATCCTAATGGTTCTGCTACTTCTCTGGCTGGACCCTGAATGATACATACCCTTAAAAAATCAAGCTGTTACCAAGAAACTTAACTGCACCAGAGAAGAAAACTCAAGTATATTTACAGGAATACAGAAATATCTAATACCCAGAAAGATCAAATTCAGAATTTTTTTCATTCAATTAAAAAAAAATTACCAGACATAAGATACAGGAAAAATTAATCAATAGAAACAGAGCAAGAAATAACAGATGATAGAATTAGTTGATAAAGACATTAAAATGGTTATTATTATAAGACACCATATAGACAAGAAAATAGGAAAATATTGAGAATATTAAGCAGGGATAAGGAAGATATTTTTTAAAGACCCAAATCAATCATCCAGAGATGAAAAATATGTCTAAAATGAAAAATACACTGGATGGGATTAATAGAAGATTGCATACTGTAGGAGAAAAGATTAGTGAGCTTGAAAAAAAAACAGTAGAAACTATACACAATGAAACACTGACTCGAGCATTTATGATACAGAAATGAAAACCTATGTGCAAGAGAAAGGCTGTACACAAATGTTCAGAGAACTTCATTTGTAAAAGCCCCAAACTGGAAATAACCCAAATATCCTTCAATGGGTGAACGTCTGCAAACCGTTACATCCATACCATGAAACACTACTCAGCATTAAAAATGAAGAAACTACTGCTACATGAAACAACTTAGATAGATATCAAGGGAATTATCTGAGTGAGGAAAAAAAAAATCTAATCTTAAAAATTTACATACTGTGTGATAGCATTTACAAAATATTTAGGAAATGAAAAACAATTATAGAGATGGAGAACAACAGATTACTGGTTGTCAGGGGTAAGAGATTTAGACCAGGGTGAGGAATGAGGTAAAGGAGTAGCCAGTTCTCTATCTTCATTGTAGCTTCATCTTCATGAAGCTATGCACTGATAAATAGAGTATAAATATATACAGACACACACAACACACAAACAAGTAAATGCATAATTTAAAATCTGAATAACCTCTCTGAATTACACAATGTCAATTTTTTGGTTTGCATATTGGACTGTCAATAGCAAAGTTATGTCAGATGTCAACACGGGAGGAAGCAGAATGGAGGGCTCATTAAACCTCCTTGTATAATTGACATTTCCTGTGACTCTACAATTATTTCAAATTAAAAAGTTAAAAAAAATATGAAACAAAGAAAAATGAAGTAAACTACAATTGGCCTAATACTCCTATAACTGGAGAAACTGAAGGAACAGGGCTGGGGGTATGGGGGTGGTATTTGCAAAAGTAATCACTGAAAACTTTCTGAACTTTATGAAAAGTATAAACCACAGGTCAAGTAACTTCAACACACCCTAAGCACAAGAAATATAAAGAAAATACTGTGAACTTATAATTCTAAACCCAGTCAATAGATATTTCAAAAACAGGAGAAATAAAGACTTCCTCTGACATATGAAAGTTGATGAATGATTACTATAAGAAATGATAAAGTCAGTCCTTTAGGCAAAAGGAAAATGATATCAGTGAGAAAAATGAATCTACACAAAGAATACTGAAAAGCAAAAGAAACAGTAAATATGAGGGTAAATGTAAAAGATTTTCTTTACTCTGTAAATATCTTTAAAAGATGACTCACTGTTCAAAAGAAAGTAATAAACATGTGGAGTTAGTTTCTTTGAGAGTAGATGTTCACATAAGTTTTTCTGCATCTAAACTTTTCTTCCATATTGCAGATGAAAGATAATTTACCTTTTACAGTGATAATTTCATTACTGTGTGAAACCAGCTTCCTTTCCCTTTTGCTTTTGGTCTTTCCTCTTCTGATTGTCCCATTCTTTTGAGAAGCTTGGAGATTAATTAGTCATAAAAGAAAATACATTGTGTGATTATATGTACACTATTAAATATCTAATCTAAATAATTTTCAAAATGAAAATTTAAATATTAAACTGTTTTTTATTATATATGTTTACTTTCTAAACCTTTATTTTTCTAGACAACCCTGTAATTTAGGAAAAAGAAAAAGAAAAGCAAGCCACTTGAGTTTTTCTTTTTTTTTTAACATCTTTATTGGAGTATAATTGCTTTACAATGGTGTGTTAGTTTCTGCTTTATAACAAAGTGAATCAGCTATACATAAACATATATTCCGACATCTCCTCCCTCTTGCGTCTCCCTCCCATCCTCCCTATCTCACCCCTCTAGGTGGACAAAAAGCACCAAGCTGATATCCCTGTGCTATGTGGCTGCTTCCCACTATCTATGTATTTTACAATTGGTAGTGTATATATGTCCATGCCACTCTCCCACTCCATCCCAGCTTACCCTTCCCCATCCCCGTGTCCTCAAGTCCATTCTCTACATATGCATCTTTATTCATGTCCTGCCCCTAGGTTCTTCAGCACCATTTTTTTTTTTTTAGATTCCCTATATACATGTTAGCATACGGTATTTGTTTTTCTCTTTCTGACTTACTTCACTCTGTATGACAGATTCTAGGTCCATCCACCTTACTACAAATAACTCAATTTCATTTATTTTTATGGCTGAGTAATATTCCATTATATATATGTGCCACATCTTCTTTATCCATTCATCTGTCGATGGACACATACGTTGCTTCCATGTCCTGGCTATTGTAAACAGAGCTGCAGTGAACACTGTGGTACATGACTCTTTTAGAATTATGGTTTTCTCAGGGTATATGCCCAGTAGTGGGGTTGCTGGTCATATGGTAGTTCTAGTTTTAGTTTTTTAAGGAACCTCCATACTGTTCTCCATAGTGGTTGTATCAATTTACATTCCCACCAACAGTGCAAGAGGGTTCCCTTTTCTCCACACCCTATCCAGCATTTATTGTTTGTAGATTTTTTGATGATGGCCATTCTGACCTGTGCAAGATGATATCTCATTGTAGTCTTCATTTGCATTTCTCTAATGATTAATGATGTTGAGCATTCTTTCATGTGTTTGTTGGCAGTCTGTATTATGTTCTTTGGAGAAATGTCTATTAAGGTCTGCCCATTTTTGGATTGGGTTGTTTGTGTTTTTGATATTGAGCTGCATGAGCCGCTTGTAAATTTATGCTTTGTCAATTGCAAATATTTTCTCCCACTCTGAGGGCTGTCTTTTCATCTTGTTTATGGTTTCCTCTGCTGTGCAGAAGCTTTAAAGTTTCATTAGGTCTCATTTGTTTATTTTTGTTTTTATTTCCATTTCTCTAGGATGTGAGTCAAAAAGGATCTTGCTGTGATTTATGTCATAGAGTGTTCTACCTATGTTTTCCTCTAAGAGATTGATAGTGTCTGGCCTTACATTAAGGTCTTTAACCCATTTTGAGCTTATTTTTGTGTATGGTGTTAGGGAGTGTTCTAATCTCATACTTTTACATGTACCTGTCCAGTTTTCCCAGCACCACTTATTGAAGAGGCTGTCTTTTCTCCACTGTATATTCTTGCCTCCTTTATCAAAGATAAGGTGACCATACATGCATGGGTTTATCTCTGTGCTTTCTATCCTGTTGCAGTGATCTATATTTCTGTTTTTGTGCCAGTACCATACTGTCTTGATTACTGTAGATTTGTAGTATAGTCTGAAGCCAGGGAGCCTGATGCCTCCAGCTCCAAGACTGCCTTGGCTATACAGGGTCTTTTTTGTTTCCATACAAATTGTGAATTTTTTTATTCTAGTTCTGTGAAAAAATGCCAGTGGTAATTTGATAGGGATAGCATTGAATCTGTAGATTGCTTTGGGTAGTGCAGTCATTTTCACAATGTTGATTTTTCCAATCCAAGAACATGGTATACCTCTCCATCTATTTGTATCAACTTTAATTTCTTTCATCAGTGTCTTATAGTTTCCTGCATACAGGTCTTTTGTCTCCTTAGGTAGGTTTATTCCTAGGTATTTTATTCCAAAACAATGTTGAATAATAGTGGTGAGAGTGGGCAACCTTGTCTTGCCCCTGATCTTACTGGAATTGGTTTCAGTTTCTCACCATTGAGGATGATGTTGGCTGTGGGTTTGTCATATATGGCCTTTATAATGTTCAGGTAAGTTCCCTCTGTGCCTACTTTGTAGAGAGTTTTTATCATAAATGGGTGTTGAATTTTGTCAAAAGATTTTTCTGCATCTACTGAGATGATCATATGGTTTTCTTATTCAATTTGTTAATATGATGTATCACATTGATTGATTTACGTATATTGAAGAATCCTTGCATTCCTGGGATAAACCCCACTTGATCATGGTGTATGAACCTTTTAATGTGCTGTTGGATTCTGTCTGCTAGTATTTCGTTGAGGATTTTTGCATCTATGTTCATCAGTGATATTAGCCTGCAGTTTTCTTTCTTTGTGACATCTCTGTCTGGTTTTGGTATCAGGGTGATGGTGGCCTCATAGAATGAGTTTGGGAGCGCTCCTCCCCCTGCTATATTTTGGAAGAGTTTGAGAAGGACAGGTGCTAGCTCTTCTCTAAATGTTTAATAGAATTCGTCTGTGAAGCAATCTGGTCTTGGGCTTTTCTCTGTTGGAAGATTTTAAATCACAGTTTCAATTTCACTGCTTGTGATTGGTCTGGTTATATTTTCTATTTCTTCCTGGTTCAGTCTCAGAAGGTTGTGCTTTTCTAAGAATTTTTCCATTTCTTCTAGGTTGTCCATTTTATTGGCATAGAGTTGTTTGTAGTAATCTCTCATGACCCTTTTATTTCTGCAGTGTCAGTTGTTACTTCTCCTTTCGCATTTCCAATTCTATTGATTAGTCTTCTTCCTTTTTTTCTTGATGCGTCTGGCTAATGGTTTATCAACTTGTTTATCCTTTCACAGAACCAGCTTTTAGTTTTATTGATCTTTGCTATTGTTTCCTTCATTTCTTTTTCATTTATTTCTGATCTGATCTTTATGATTTCTTTCCTTCTGCTAACTTTGGGTTTTTTTGTTCTTGTTTCATTAATTGCTTTTTTTTTTTTTTTTTTTGCAGTACACAGGCCTTTCACTGTTGTGGCCTCCCCCGCCGTGGAGCACAGGCTCCAGACACGCAGGCCCAGCGGCCACGGCTCACGGGCCCAGCTGCTCCACGGCACGTGGGATCCTCCTGGACCGGGGCACGAACCCATATCCCCTGCATCGGCAGGCAAACTCCCAACAACTGTGCCACCAGGGAAGCCCTCATTAATTGTTTTAAGTGTAAGGTTAGCTTGTTTATTTGAGAGGTTACTTGTTTCTTAAGGTAGGATTGTATTTCTATAAACTTCCCTCTTAAAACTGCTTTTGCTGCATCCCATAAGTTTTGGGTCATCGTGTTTTCATTGTCATTTGTTCCTAGGTATTTTTTGATTTCCTCTTGGATTTCTTCATAGATCTCTTGGTTATTAAGTAGTGTATTGTTTACCCTCCATGTGTTTGTAGTTTTTACAGATTTTTCCTGTAATTGATATCTACTCTCATAGAGTTGTGGTCAGAAAAGTTACTTGATATGATTTCAATTTTCTTAAATTTACCAAGACTTGATTTGTGACACAAGATATGATCTATCCTGGAGAATGTTCCATGAGAACTTGAGAGGAAATTGTATTCTGTTGTTTTTGGATGGAATGTCCTATAAATATCTATTAAGTCCATCTTGTTTAATGTATCATTTAAAGCTTGTGTTTCCTTATTTATTTTCATTTTGGATGATCTGTCCATTGGTGAAAGTGGGGTGTTCAAGTCCCCTACTATGATTGTGTTTCTGTCGTTTTCCCCTTTTATGGCTGTTAGCATTTGCCTTATGTATTCAGGTGTTGCTATGTTGTGTGAATAAATATTTACAATTGTTATATCTTCTTCTTGGATTGATCCCTTGATCATTAGGTAGTGTCCTTCTTTGTCTCTTGTGATAGTCTTTATTTTAAAGTCTGTTTTTTCTGATATGAGAATTGCTAGTCCAGCTATATTTGATTTCCATTTGCATGGAATACATTTCTCCATCCCCTCACTTTCAGTCTGTATGTGTCCCTAGGTCTGAAGTGGGTGTCTTGTACACAGCCTATATATGGGTCTTATTTTTGTATCCATTCAGCCACTCTATGTCTTTTGGTTGGAGCATTTAATCCATTTACATTTAAGGTAGTTATTGATATGTATGTTCCTATTACCATTTTCTTAATTGTTTTGGCTTTGTTATTGTAGGTCTTTTCCTTCTCTTGTGTTTCCTGCCTAGAGAAGTTCCTTTAGCATTTGTTGAAGGCTGGTTTTGTGGTACTGAATTCTCTTAGCTTTTGCTTGTCTGTAAAGATTTTAATTTCACTGTCAAATCCGAGTGAGATCCTTGCTGGGTAGAGTAATCTATCTTTGTTGTAGGTTTTTCCCTTTCATCACTTTAAATATGTCCTGCCACTCCTTTCTGGATTGTAGAGTTTCTGCTGAATGATCTGCTGTTAACCTTATGGGGATTCCCTTGTTTGTTATTTGTTGTTTTTCCCTTGCTGCTTTTAATATTTTTTCTTTGTATTTCATTTTTGATAGTTTGATTAATCTGTGTCCTTGTGTGTTTCTCCTTGGATTTATCCTGTATGGGACTCTGTGCTTCTTGGACTTCATTGACTATTTCCTTTCCCATGTTAGGGAAGCTTTCAAGTAAAATCTCTTCAAATATTTTCTTAGTCCCTTTCTTTTTCTCTTCTCATCTGGGACCCCATTAATTCGAATGTTGGTGCATTTAATGTTGTCCCAGATGTCTCTGAGACTGCCCTCAGTTCTTTTCATTCTTTTTTCTTTATTCTGCTCTGCAGTAGTTATTTCCACTATTTTATCCTCCAGGTCACATATCCATTCTTCTGCCTCAGTTATTCTGCTATTGATCCCATCTAGAGTATTTTTAATTTCATTTATTGTGTTGTTCATCATTGTTTGTTTGTTCTTTAGTTCTTCTCGGTTAAACGTTTCTTGTATTTTCTCCATTCTATTTCCAAGATTTGGGGTCATCTTTACTAACATTACTCTAAATTCTTTTTCAGATAGACTGACTATTTCCTCTTCATTTGTTTGGCCTGGTGGGTTTTTACCTTAGTCCTTCATCTGCTGTGTGTTTCTTTGTCTTCTCATTTTGCTTAACTTACTGTGTTTGGGGTCTCCTTTTTGCAGGCTGCAGGTTCGTACTTCCCATTGTTTTTGCTGTCTGCCCCCAGTGCCTCAGGTTGGTTCAGTAGTTTGTGTAGGCTTCTTGGTGGAGAGGACTAGTGCCTGTGTTCTGGTGGACGAGGCTGGATCTTGTCTTTCTGTTGGGCACATCCGTGGCTGGTGGTGTTGTTTGGGGTGTCTATGACCTTATTATGATTTTAAGAAGCCTCTCTCCTAATTGGTGGGGTTGTGTTCCTGTCTTGCAATTTTTTTGGCATAGGGTGTCCAGCACTGTAGCTTGCTGGTCATTGAGTGGAGCTGGGTCTTGGCATTGAGATGGAGATCTCTGGGAGATTTTTGCCATTTGATATTATGTGGAGCTGGGAGGTCTCTGGTGGACCAATGTCCTGACCTCTGCTCTCCCATCTCAGAGGCACAAGCCTGACACCTGGCTGGAGCACCAAGACCCTGTCATCCACACAGCTCAGAAAAAAAGAGAAAAATGGAAAAAATATACATATCATTGCTCCCAAAGTCTACCACCTCAATTTGGTATGATTCGTTGTCCTTTCAGGTATTCCACAGATGCAGGGCACATCAAGTTGATTGTGGAGATTTAATCTGTTGCTCCTGAGGCTGCTGGGAGAGATTTCCCTTTCTCTTCTTTGTACGCACAGCTCCTGAGGTTCAGCTTTGGATCTGAGTCCGCCTCTGCCTGTAGGTTGCTTGAGGGCATCTGGTCTTTGCTCAGACAGGATGGGGTTAAAATAGCCGCTGATTGGGGTCTCTGGCTCACTCAGGACAGGGGGACGGAGGGGGATGGAGGGGGATGGAATGCGGGGTGTGCCCGCAGTGGCAGAGTCTGGTTTGACGTTGCACCAGCCTGAGGCATGCCGTGTGTTCTCCCAGGGAAGTTGTCCCTGGATCACGGGACCTTGGCAGTGGCGGGCTGTACAGGCTCCCAGGAGGGGAGGTGTGGATAGTGACTTGTGCTTGCACTCAGGCTTCTTGGTTGCTGCAGCAGCAGCCTTAGTGTCTCATGCCCGTCTCTTGTGTCCATGCTGATAGCTGCAGCTCACACCCATCTCTGCAGCTCCTTTAGGTGGTGCTCTTAATTCCCTCTCCTCACGCACAGTGAAACAAAGAGGCAAGAAAAAGTCTCTTGCCTCTTCAGCAGCTCCAGACCTTTTCCGAGACACACTCCCGGCTAGCTGTGGTGCACTAGCCCCCTTAAGGTGTGTTCACGCAGCCAACGCCGGTCCTCTCCGTGGGATCTGACCTCCGAAGCCAGAGCTTCAGCTCCCAGCCCCAACCCGCCATGGCAGGTGAGCAGACAAGCCTCTGGGGCTGGTGAATGCTGGCCGGTATATTCTTGCTGTGCAAGAATTTCTCCACTTTGCCCTCCACACCCCTGTTGCTGCGCTCTCCTCTGTGTCTCCGCAGCTACCCCCCTCTGCCACCTGCAGTCTCCACCCGTGAAGGGCTTCCTAGTGTGTGAAAACCTTTCCTCCTTCACAGCTCCCTCCCACTGGTGCAGGTCCTGTCCCTATTCTTTTGTCTCTGTTTTTTTCTTTTTTCTTTTGCCCTACTCAGGTACATAGGGAGTTTGTTGCCTTTTGGCAAGTCTGAGGTCTTCTGCCAGTGTTCAGTAGGTATTCTGTACTGGTTCTTCCACATGTAGATGTATTTCTGATGTATTTGTGGGGAGGAAGTTGATCTCCACGTCTACTCTTCCTCCAACTGGAAGCTCCTCTTCTGCCACTTGAGTTTTTGTCATAACTTCAAGATTCAAAATTCAAGGGTAATACGGAGGTATATTTTAAAAATTGATAAAAATTATTCATGAATAGCCTGATAAATTGATGACTGCTGGAAAAACAAGAGGGATTTAATGTTATTTTCTCCTTGATTTTACCATGTTGTAAAAATAGTGCTGCATTAGTATATTTTAATTAGTACAAGTTGTGGATTGATATATCAGTTTAAAAAATGTTCAATTTCCAACTTTTGCTGGATAAATTGAGCAAGTAATTATTGTTACCACAAATGGTAAATTCAATTTAGTAATGGATATCCTTTATAATTAATATTTTTACTACTGTGTTTTAATAATACTTAAAAATCATGTAGCTTTAATGTGTCAAATTAAATTACATTTTCAGATTTTTAGTCAACTTTGAGACCTCAGGCTAATATTAAATTCAGTTAATTGATAAATAAAATTTGCATTCCTAGACAAAACCTAAATAAGGAATACTTGTCAGTAAAAGTGGTTTTGATTTTAGTTATTTTTATACATTATGGAATAACAGATTAATAGGTTATTCAAATGTTTTATGTGCCTCCTTTGTCATAGATTAGTTGACCGTAGGTGAGTAGATTTATATCTGGACTTTCTATCCTGTTCCATTGATCTATATTCCTGTTTTTGTGCCAGTACCAAACTGTTTTGATGACTATAGCTTTGTAGTATAGTCTCAAGTTAGGAAGCCTGATTCCTCCACCTCCGTTTTTCTTTCTCCAGATTGCTTTAGCTAATCGGGGTCTTTTGTGTTTCCATACAAACTGTAAATTATTTTTTCTAATTCTGTGAAAAATGTCATTGTTAATTTGATAGATATTGCACTGAATCTGTAGGTAGCTTTGGGTAGTGTATTCACATTGACAATATTGATCCTTCCAATCCAAGAACATAGTATATATCTCCATCTGTTTGTCATTTTTTATTTCCTTCATCACTATCTTATAGTTTTCTGAGTATAGGTCTTTTGCCTCCTTAGGTAGCTTTATTCCTAGGTATTTTATTCTTTTTGATGCAATGGTAAATGGAATTGTTTCCTTAATTTTTCTTTCTGATCTTTTGTTGTTGGTATATAGAAATGCAAAAGATTTCTGTATATTAATTTTGTGTCCTGCAAATTTACCACATTCATTGGTGAGCTCTAGTAGTTTTCTGGGAGCATCTCTGTAATTTTCTATGTATAATATCATGTCATCTGCAAACACTGACAGTTTTACTTCTTCTTTCCTGATTTGGATTCCTTTTATTTCTTTTTCTTCTCTGACTGCCATGGCTAGGACTTCCAAAAGTATGTTGAATAAAAGGGGTGAGAGTGGACATTCTTGTCTTCTTTCTGATCGTAGAGCAAATGCTTTCAGTTTTTCACCATTGAGAATGATGTTGGGTGTGGGTTTCTCATATATAGCCTTTATTATGTTGAGGTAGGTTCCCTCTATGTCCACTTTCCAGAGAGTTTTTATCATAAATCGGTGTTCAATTTTTTCAAAAGCTTTTTCTGCTTCAAATGATTTTATTCTTCAGTTTGTTAATGTGGTGTATCACATTGATTGATTTGTGTATATTGAAGATTCATTGTATCCCTGAAATAAATCCCACTTGATCATCATGTGTGACCCTTTTCATGTATTGTGGGATTAGTTTGTTAGTATTTTGTTGAGTACTTTTGCATGTATCTTCAAAGGAGGAAAGAACATAAGATGGAGAAAACACAGTCTCTTCAATAAGTGGTGATGGGAAAACTGGACAGCTACATGTATAAGAAAAAAATTAAAACACTCTCTAACACCATACACAAAAATAAACTCAAAATGGATTAGAGACCTAAATGTAAGACCAGACACAATAAAACTCTTAGAGGAAAACATAGGAAGAACACTCTTTGACGTAAATCACAGCAAGATCTTTTTTGATCCGCCTCCTAGAGTAATGAAAATAAAAATAAAAATAAACAAATGGGACCTAATTAAACTCAAAAGTGTTTGCACAACAAAGGAAACTATAAACAAAATGAAAAGACAGCCCACAGAATGGGAAAAAAAAATTGCAAAAAATGTGACCTATAATGGATTAAGCTCCAAAACATACAAACAGCTCATGAAGCTCAATATCATAAAAACAAACAACCCAATCAAAAAATGGGTGGAAAATCTAAATAGAAATTTCTCCAAAGAAGACATACAGATGGCCAAAAAGCACATGAAAAGAGGCTCAACATCACTAATTATTAGAGAAACGCAAATCAAAATTACAATGAGGTATCACCTCACACCAGTCAGAATGGCCATCATCAAAAAATCGACAAACAGTAAATGCTGAAGAGGGCATGGAGAAAAGCAAACGTGCCTACACTGCTGGTGGAAAAGTAAATTGATACAACCATTATGGAGAACAGTAGAGAGGTTCCTTAAAAATCAAAATATAGAACTACCATATGATTCAGAAATCCCACTCCTGGGCATATATCTGGAGAAAACCATAATTCAAAAAATACATGCACCCCAATTCATTGCAGCACTATTTACAATAGCCAAGACATAGCAGTAACCTAAATGTCCATTGAGAGAGGAGTGGATAAAGAAGAAGTGGTACATATATAAAATGGAATATTACTCAGCCATAAAAAGGAAATATTTGCAGCAACATGGATGGACCTAGAGATTGTACACTGAGTGAACTAAGTTGGACAGAGAAAAGCAAATATCATATGATATTGCTTATATATGGAATCTAAAAAAAAGGTACAAATGAATTTACTTACAAAACAAAAATAGAATCACAGATGTAGGAAACAAACTTATAGTTACTGGGGTTGGGGGGAAGGAGGCAGGGATAAATTGAGAGATTGGGATTGACACATAAACACTACTATATATCCAATAGATAACTAAGGACCTACTGTGTAGCACAGATAACTCTACTAAATACAATGACCTATATGGGAAAAGAATCTAAACAAGAATGGATATATGTATATGTCTAACTGAATCACTTTGCTGTACAACTTAAACTAACACAACATTGTAAATCAACTATACTCCAATAAAAATTTAAATAAATGAATAAAAATATTTTGTGATATATGTATGCTTATTTTATCACCTTTAAATTTGTTACAGTGTAAAAAAATGTTTACTCAAAAATATGACTACAAAGACCTAGTTTTTCATTTACTACCTTTCTCTTTTCTCCAGAACAAAACAAATTTGGTTACTTGATTGAATGCTACAGTGAATATAAATTGTTTAGACTACACTACATACAATAGTAACAGAGAACTATAAACATGGATCACGAAAAAAATAAGAGAAACTAACCATATTTTATCAGCTCTATTGACGTATAATTGACAAATAAAATTTTAAGATAGTTAAATGAAAATGGACCATAGACTTAAATTTAAGACCCGTAAAACTTGAAAACTCCTGGAAGAAAACATAATGGAAAGCTCTTTTACATCAGTTTCAGTAATGACTTTTTACATTTGACACCAAAAGCAAAAGTAACAAAAGCATACATAAAAAATGGGACTATATCAAACTAAAAAGCTTCTGCACAACAAAGGAAACCATCAAAAAAATATAAAGACAAACTACTGAATGAGAGAAAATATCTATAAAATATATATGTGATAAAGGGTTAATATCCAAAATATAGAAACAAATCACACAACTCAGTAGCCCAAAAAGAAACTATCTGATTAAAACAATGTGCAGAGAGGACCTTCAAAATGGTGGAGGACTAAGACGTGGAGATCAGCTTCGTCCCCACAAATACATCAAAAATACATCTACATGTGGAACAACTCCTACAAAACATCTACTGAACGCTGGCAGAAGACCTCAGATTTGCCAAAAGGCAAGAAACTCCCCATGTACCTGAGTAGGGCAAAAGAAAAAAGAAAAAACAGAGACAAAAGAATAGGGACAGGATGTGCACCTCTGCGAGGGAGCTGTGAAGGAGGAAAAGTTTCCACACACTAGGAAGCCCTTTCACTGGTGGAGACAGGGATGGGCACGGGGGTGACCTTTGGAGCCACGAGGAGAGCAAAAACAAGGGTGGAGAGGGAAAAGGGGAGAGATTCCCACACAGAGGATCAGTGCTCAGTAGCACTCACCAGCCTGAGTCTTGTCTGCTCACCCACCAGGGTGGGTGGGGGCTAGGAGATGAAGCTCGGGCTTCAGAGGTCACATACCAGGAAGAGGACTGGGGTTGGCTGTGTGAACACAATCTGAAGGGGGCTAGTGTGCCACAGCTAGCTGGGAGGGAGTCTGGGAAAAAGTGTGGACTTGCCTAAGAGTCAAGAGACCATTGTTTCAGGGTGTGTGAGGAGAGGGGATTCAGAGCACCACCTAAATGAACTTCAGAGAAAGGGGCAAGCCGCAGCTATCAGCGCAGACACCAGAGACTGGCAATGAAATGCTAACGCTGCTACTGCAGCCACAAGGAATCCTGTGTGCAAGCACAGGTCACTATTAACACCATCCCTCTGGGCTGCCTGTACAGCCTACCACTACCAGGGTCCCATGATCCAGGGACAACTTCCCCGGGAGAATACACAATGCGCCTCAGGCTGTTGTAATGTCATGCTAGCCTCTGCTGCTGCAGGCTGGCCGCGCATTCCATATCCCTCCCTCCCAGCGGCCTGAATGAGCCAGAGCCCCCTAAACAGCTGTTCCTTTAACTCCCTCCTGTCTAGGTGAAGACCAGATGCCAGAGGGTGACCCACACACAGAGGCAGGGCCAAATCCAAAGCTGAAACCTAGGAGCTTTGAGAACAAAGAAGAGAAGGGGAAATCTCTGCATGCAGCCTCAGGAGCAGCGGATTAAATCTCCACAGTTAACTTGATGTACCCTGCATCTGTGGAATACCTGAATAGACAATGGATCATCCCAAAATAGAGGTGGTGGACTTTGGGAGCAACAGTAGACTTGGGGTTTGCTTTCTGGATCTAATTTGTTTCTAGATTTATGTTTATCTTAGTTTAGTATTTAGAGCTTATTATCATTGGTAGATTTGTTTATTGATTTGATTGCTCTCTTCATTTTATATATATATATATTTTCTTTTTTTTTCTTTTCTCTTTTTGTGTGTGTTCTTCTCTGTGTGATTTTGTCTGTATAGTTTGCTTTTATCATTTGTCCTAGGGTTCTGTCTGTCCTTTTTTTTTTTTAGTACAGCTTCTAGCATTCATTATCATTGGTGGATTTGTTTACTGGTTTGCTTGCTCTTTTTTTTTTTACTTTTAATTACTTTTTTATTTTTTTGTTTTGTATTTTTTAAAATTTTTATATTCATAACTTTATTTCATTTTAATTTTTCTTCTTTCTTTTTTTTTCTTTTCTCCCTTTTCTTCTGAGTCATGTGGCTGACAGGGTCTTGGTGTTCCAGCTGGCTGTCAGGCCTGAGCCTCTGTGGTGGGAGAGCTGAGTTCAGGACATTGGTCAGGCAGACACCTCCCGGCACCTCATAATATAAATTGGCGAGAGCTCTCCCAGAGTTCTCCGTCTCAACACTACGACCCAGCTCCACTCGACAAACAACAAGCTCCAGTGCTGGACACCATATGCCAAACAACTAGCGAGACAGGAACAGAATCCCAGCCATTAGCAGAGAGGCTGCCTAAAATCATAATAAGGTCACAGACACCCCAAAACACACCACTGATGCAGTCCTGCCCACCAAAACACAAGATCCAGCCTCATCCACCAGAACACAGGCACCAGTCCCCTCCACCAGAAAGCCTACACAAGCCACTGAACCAACCTTAGCCACTGGGGACAGACACCAAAAACAACGGGAACTACGAACCTGCAGCCTGTGAAAAGGAGACCCCAAACACAGTAAGTCAAGCAAAATGAGAATACAGAGAAACACACAGCAGATGAAGGAGCAAGGTAAAAACCCACCAGAAAAAATAAATGAGGAGGAAATAGGCAGTCTACCAAGAAAAGAATTTAGAGTAATGATATTAAAGATGATCCAAAATCTTGGAAAGAGAATGGAGAAAATACAAGAAAAGTTTAATGTAGAAGAACTAAACAGCAAACAAACAATGATGAACAACAAGATAAATGAAATTTAAAATTCTCTAGATGGAATCAATAGCACAATAACTGAGGTAGAAAAATGGATAAGTGACCTGGAAGATAAAATAGTGTAAA